>NC_056741.1:1654992576-1655022576 GCF_019279795.1 Protopterus annectens | reverse complement strand
CACTCAGGTATTTAGGTAGCTTGGTACTCTGTCCCATAAGTTTGAGGATAGAATGAAAATTGGCAATATCAGATAAAGAAGTTATGTACTCAACATAACGTTTCATCTGTGTTGTCCATTTTCATTCTTCCTCATCTCCCCTCCCACCAACCCTCTGCCCTAAAAACCCTCTAGAAGAGTGAGTGATTTTAAGTATGCAACTTCCTTGGTTCACAGCTACAGATATAGTCTCCTCTCTCTGTAACTGCAATATGTCTTTCTACTTTTATTAGCAAACAAGATCTGAGGTACTTGGGGTTAGTGAATTATGGGTAAGAGAGTAACTTGACAGTTTTCTGGTTGCCACAAGCTTTTGCAATGGCCAAGTCAGATCCGTGGGATCGGATCTGAACCCATAAGCTGAAGAAAAATGAAAATGAACAATACAAGTGAAATGTTATGGTGAGTACATAATCTTTTTTTACTTACACAACTGTACTTTCTCTGCATTACTGTTTGGGTTATCTACTGCCCCAAGGATGTTTACAAAGTTTCTAGTTCCAGTTATAGCTCATTACAGACTGAATGGCAGTCACATTTTCCCTTATTTGTATTTGACTTGCCTATCTTTTCAGAGTCTTCTCCCAGATGTCACAAGTCCTTAATGCAGGTTTTCTTTTGTCTAAACAATTTGGAATTACAGATAAACATTCAGGAATTCATCCTGACTTTGGCACACAAGATTTTCTAGAATGTTCTATAGACACTCTGCAACAAAAGGCGTCATTTGACACTGAAGAAGATAGATTTTTATATATAAATATTCCTGAGCTTCTCAATTCAGACTCAGACTTCAGCCGGTGAGTTTCTCAGGATTTTCGGGTTCATGTTATATATGAGTCTAATGATTCCTCTTGCCAGATTACTCATAAAAAATCCCTCTTTCATGCACAAAGTTGTTTTAAATTTATTTTGAATCAGGCCATCAGTCTCCCAGTGTTCTACCTGATGCTCAGAAACAGGGAGAAGGATGCTGCATGTTCTGGACAATGTATAGACAGCACAGATACTATCTTGCAGAACCAAGTCCTTTGGAAAAGCTGATCAACTATTTATTTCTTATGTGGGACTGAGAAAGGACAACCCATGGCAGTACAGAGTGTTACATATGGTTGTTTTCAGCTACTGGTAAAGCATTACTAGGCAGCTTCTTCTTTGATGGCATTTTGGAAGGGGGTAGACTCTAGAACCATTATAGAAGCAGCTTCATGGTCCTCTTTTCATACCTTTGCATGGCATTTCATATTGGATTCCTTTTCTTAGGTCAAGGACTATCTTTGCTAGAACCATTCTCCAGGGGTTACTGGATCACTATCCTTCCTCCTCCCTGGCTGGAATAGCCTTTGGTAATCAGCCCATATAGCCTAAATGCTACTGCAGCAGTGGGAATAATAAACATAGTACAGCTGTGTAGGTTGCACTTTCCCACAACAGTAAATGCTTGCATTCCTCATTGTTGCAGTAGCCATATCCACCCTCCATCTTACTACAGTTTTTGTTGGGAAATGGTTTGGTGGTTATTTCGTGTTTGTTTACTTCAGGATGAGTATGCTACTTAACTGTTAGGCAAGAAAGGCCTGAAGATTTTCCACTCTGACTGCTGAATTTTCCCTTTTCCTCCTCCTCAGGGCTAACTAGTCAGCAGTCAAAGTGGAAAGGATGGAGGGAGACAGAGCTTTAGGAAAATCACTGGTTGTTGCATTTTGGGCAAAACACAACCCATATATCCTAAAGGTTACTGTAGCAGTAAAGAATCTGAGTGTCTGCTATTATGGGTAAGTGTAACTTACCCATCTGTACATTGTTCGTCGTGTTGATAAATGCAGTGGTCTTAGGTATATGAGTTATATCCTATATATGATATGACAGCTGGCCAGCTTCCAAAGCCTAATGGCACCTTCCACAACCCCAAACCATCAGTCAACTTGAGCTGAGCTGACAAAAAACTAGCTTGGGTGCCACGCCCTTCAGAGCTTTCCTGCTGCTGAGAAGAGTGCTGTTGTGCTGGCTGTGAGGATTGATGTTTGGCTATTGCTGTAGCAAGTTCCCTTCAGGAGGGGAGGCCTTCTACATTACCTTTTAGTTGTTTAAACTATTTTTTTTTCAAAAACAACAACTTTAAAGCTGGGGAAAAATTGCCACATTACTTTTTTGTACTTTTAAATGTGAGCATGCTTTTTTACTTTTGTGGTAAAAAGTTGTTAAACTTTGCTCAAAACTACCTTTTTCTGTGTTTGTTTTACTTTTTTGGGACTTGGAAAAGAAATGCTTTGCATTGGGTTTTCTATTAGAAAAAGTTACTTTTTCTATTTTTCTATTTTACTGATTATCTCTGCTACGCTTCCCTGAGAAACAAGCACCGTTTTTGGCTTGACCATTGAGCAATTTCCAGTCCCCTGATTGAACCGTCTATCTAACCACAAAAAGTAAAATTTAACTAAGCAGCCTTTTTCATCACAGCAGGCTGGAATTTTGCCTCAGACACAGGTGGATGACTCTGCTGTGGCCAAAACTGGTTCCTTAGACCACTAGTCTTTTTCCTTGGATCTCTATAGTGTTATCAATAAACCACCATGGACTGGGGGTTAACCACATCCTCTGTGGCTGCTGGGATCCCCTTAGCGGGCAAGGGACAGTCACCTTTGTTGGTCATGGAGCAGGGTAGGGAATCTGCCTTTGCTTAAAAAGAACATTCTGCCATCCCCGGGGAAGCTGTTGCTGACAAATACTATGCTGGTTTGCCTAACTTTCCTGTCAGGAGACAAAAAATAAGTATTTAAATTTTCTTCTTTCAGTTTCTCTGAACAGGTGTCATTTTTTGGACTTTGTTCAGGGTCTTGTGCAGGCTATTACTTCTTCTTGTAAGGTGACTTCTGGTAAAAGGGATTCCTTTTTTCCTGAAGCGTTTGAACACGTGAAAACTTTAGGGGAATCTGAAGGGACAGATACAGGTTTTAATCCTCTTGTTTCTGAATAAGATTCTGAGGAGAGTATGTGATCGGAATCTACCTGTGAGGGATTCACTTTCTCTGAGACTGTCTCTGGAATGTGCCAGTGTTTTCAGTCAAACAGCACTGAGTTTCCTCAATCCCTCAGAAAATACTATGAGCTATTAGAACTGGAATTCCCAGAAACTTCACTCATTCCCCTCATCCCAGTGCTGTCAGCATTGGAGGGTGTGTTTGTTACAGTTTGTGGTTTCCCTAGCAACCAACTTGCATCAGATAGAATGTATAAAGTTCCTCAGTCTATCAAGTTTTATACAGTAATCCCAGGCCTGACTCAGCAGCTATAGCTTTAGTTAATCCAGCTGCTGCTAACAATTTTGTTAATTCTAATCCTTCTTTTTCTAACAACTATGGTAATATTACTGATAAGTTTGAAAAAATGTGAATGCTTCTTCAACTTTTTAGAATTTTGAATTGTGAGGCTCATGTGTTAAAAAATATATTGCCTAATTGTGAAAGTATGAGGACTGTTTAAGCTGCAGTTTCCTGTTGTGAATAAACATTTGTTTTGTGTAGTCTAGTATCTTCTGTTTTTCAGGCCACTACTCATTGTTTAAAGTATGTTTATGACTCTCTAGATACTTACTTGAGGACAGTTGATGTTCTCTTTTTTTTGGGGGGGGGTATCTGGCTACATGCTCAGAACTTCCCAGAAGATGTAAAAATTAAATTTTGAAATCTTGTTTGGATACAGATTTTGTTTTTGGACCCTTTGCTGCAGAGGTTATCAAAACATGGGATGAAATAGGTAAACTGATTTGGGGGAAATTCACATTGTTCAGCCATCATTCTCTAAAGTATCCTAGTGTTTTTTTGCTCCCCCATCCATATTCAGCAAGAAACAAAAAAATATAATCACAGCAGAATGCTGGCAAACAGACATTTAAAAAGCAATGGTACAGAGGTTCTGTGAAGAAAGCTGGACACTCTCCCAGAACAAAGGACAGTCAAATAAGGTAGTGTGATGATATGGGCACGTGCCAGCATAGCCAGCTGGAGTTTTGTAATGAGTGATATATGCTTTGAATATCAAACTGATTTATACAAGATTAGGCTTGCCACCTTTTCAAATGGCCAAAGTGGGACATTTTCGGGACACACATCAGATGTTACAGGTGGACACATACCCATGGTCAGTACAAAGGGTAGAACTTTACTCTTTTGCCTAAATAAAAGCGTAGTCTTGTAGCAGTTTAGTTGCTTATTGTGTGTCTTGTAACAGTTAGGAATTTACATACATAAATAACTATGTTATGCAACTCTTACATAAAAAATGGGTCATAATTATGTCCTACAATCTCAGGACATTTGCCATTTGTAATATGTTTTGTCAGGACACAACTGCCCAAAGAGGGACTGTCCCTTGCAAAGTGGGACAGGTGGTAACCCTATACAAGATGCTTGAGTTACAAATGTATTGGAATGGTATGTCATTTGCATATCAAACTGATTTGTACTCATGCTTGTGCTGAAAACGCATTTGTGAGGTTTATTTGTGTTAAAATGTATCAACAGTGCACCCTGCTGGAATGAAAAGAAATGTACAAGTATTATTGCAACTGAATTAATTGTACCAGCTAGGTTACTTTAAGAAAAATAAGGGAAATGTAAATGAGCTTTTAAACAATTAAAATGATACCCCACAGTGATACACAGGACCAGAGATGCTAGGTCTGGGAAAAGCCTTTGTTAATTAGATCAGTAAAACAGGGGAAGTCCCAGGCATTGCCATATACATTTAGATGTGTATTGAAACTGTCTATGTTAAATTCTTGTCTCAACTTCAAAGTGGAATACTGTGAGAATCAAGACTCAGGTTATCAGATTAAGTCATTCTGCCAGCCCTCTTGGAAATTGTATTTTAGATATTACAAAGAGAAATCTCAGAGTATACAGTCTTCTGTTTTGGGGAACCTGACTAGAAAGACCCTCACCCACAGCATCTTGCCTTGTGATAGTAACTAACTTAACTAGGGAACAGTAACTCTTTTAGATTAGTCAGGAATATAGTGAAGCTTAGTTTAGCTATTATTTTCTTTATTTGTCTGAGTCTGTCCCATCAATGTTCTTTTTAATATTTCTTGTGATCTGAACTCTGTGGTTTACTGTAAATATATATTCAATATTTCCATGTTCATGGAATGAATTTGTGTGAATCTTGTAGGATGTGTAGATTCATGGAAGTGGGCAATACATTTTGTATAGGTGACAACAAGTATGAGATTAAATTTAAACTCAGCTGTAATTCTAGACTAGTAGTCTATATAGCAAGATGTGTCTGCTGTCCCGCATTCTACGTGGGGATGACTGAACGTAGACTGCGGGACAGGGTTTATGAACACACCTATGCTATCTCAGTCAATAAAATTGACAACCCAGCAAGACATATAGCAAATAATGTGGGCCACAAATTTATCTTTAAAGCTATAGATCAAGTTCAAGCTAATTTGAGAGGTGGCCCACTGAACTTACTTTTAGAGGAACATGAGCTTGAATGGCAAATCCGTTTGAATGCATTTGTTGTACCAGGTTTAAATGATGCTTGTAACATTGCCTGTCTTATGAAACTAAGAAGTTTGAGACGGTAACTGGTATTTTGCTTGAATATAATTTTATTAATTTTAGTTCTACAATATTTTAGAGAGATATACCCAGTTGATTATTCCATAATTTCGAAGTTTAGTCTAACTTTGTTATTGTTTGAGTTTAACAGTTTAATGCCTTCTGTATAACTATTTATAACAGTTTTGATGACACTTTTAATCTAACAAACTTGCAGCTTTTGTATTTAGGTTTTATGAACACGTGTTTTTTTAGCAAATGTTTCTTTAAGAACTTGACTTACTGGAGGTGTGGTCATCACATGACATGTCTCAATTACTTATAAACTACTGTTTGAAACTGTGTATCTTTTCTGAAGAAGTTGCCACATTACAAGCAATGAAAAGCGCTTCAATAAATTGTTTTATTTTATATTTTTTGGATTCCTGATACTTCCTGTGGTGGGTCTTGGTGCTGCTGACTTGGTTTTTGTGTTTCAGTAGTTTATTATTTATTATTACATATGTTTAAAACTTTTATTGTGGCTGGTCCTTGTGGAAAGTATCTAACCTTTGAGAGTACTTGCACTTATTTGGTGACACTGTGTGGGACACTCCAGAAGGTCTGTCTTGGTCAACTACTTTCATTTATATTAGTATTAAAATATTCCATTTTATAATTGGATACCCTTTGTAAGAGTCTTATAGTAACTGACTGGTGGCAGTGAATCTACCTTATGGTCTGGGCAAAGCTGGTAATCTGTGCAGCATTTCCCAGTTTTGTGTGTGTGTGTGTGTGTGTGTGTGTGTGTGTGTGTGTGTGTGTGTGTGTGTGTGTGTGTGTGTGTTTGTCAGCTACTTGAGGCAGGGACATGATCCACTGGGTTCACAGAGAGGGTGCTGGATGATTTGGCTTGGACACTCAGCTGAGGACCTGACCCTACAGCTGTACCAGTGGGGAGTCTTATTGGGGACCTGGAGAGAAAATGTATAGAGAAATGCAGACCCTAGCTGAGTGTATTCCTGGTGTGCTCTTAAGGGAAATTGTGGTTGATACAAGGAGGTCTGCATCTGGAAATACTGAGCATATCCATTTGTATTCCAAGTGCATGTCCCTCTCCAGTCTCAATGATGAAAATTCAGGCTCTTTGATTACTGGCCCAGAATGGTGACATCCCATATTGGTAGCAGTGGTGGCCATAACATATTGGTAGCAGTGGTGGACATCACTTATTGGTGGCATCGCATATTGCTGGCAGTGGCGGGGCATTGAATGTATGTAGCCTACAAGCATTTGTCACTAAAAAAGGTGTACTCTCTGCAGCCACATAGTAGACATTCAGAGTTTCATATCCCAGTAGTTTTATTTATTTACTTTTTATCAGTTCAGTTAGTCAGGGAGAGCAGGCAATGATGTCAGCAGAGGATTATGTCAAGCTATCAAGGAACCAGTTGGCTGAGATGTGCCAAGCCAAAGGACTGGTGCATGCCAACCTGACCAAAGGGGAAATGATTGCAGCCTTAATCACAGCTGCAGCACAGACCAGCAACCAGGAGGATAACCAATCTGTTGATGGGGACTTATAGCTCTCAGAAACAGGACAGTTCAACTTTTCCTCAGAGAACTTAAAAACCCTTTTGGAGTTGGAGACTTGAACTGGAGGCCAAATGGTTGGAATTAGAATCAACAGAGCAAATGCAGCAATTGGAGGCTGAAGGAAAAAGAGAGACTGGGACATCTGGAAGCCGAAGAAAATGAGAGGCAGAGGCAACAAGAAAGGAAATGCTGACTCTTCGCCAGGGTCATGGAGGTAATGGGGAAGGGAGTAACCGTACCCCAGAAGCAATAAAGGTCAGTAAACTTCTTCCTCAGTACCAAGAAGGTAATAATTTTGATAGTTTTATTCATATGTTTGAAAGAGTATGCAAACAGTATAATGTTGACCAAGGGCTCTAGGTACAGTTCCTGACCCCCTTATTCCATGGTAAAGCTGTAACTGCTGTTTCTAAATTGTCTGATACTAATTGCTTAAACTATGTTACAGTTAAAAAATGATTATTAAAATGTTTTAAGTTAACACCTGAGGCTGACAGAAAAAAAGTTTTGTGAGCATAGACACAAGGCAGATGAAAGTCTGTGTGATTATATTGCTGAACTAAGCACTTACTTTCATAGGTGGGTGAGTGGGTATCAGGTCACCATTTTCCAAGGGCTGGCAGACCTTTTGGTGAGGGAACAAGTCCTTAACACTTTGCCTGAGGACATGAGAATCTTGTTGGCAGAGAGGGAATGCAACTCTGCAGATGAAATGGGGAAAGGGGGATCTATACCCAGCAAGCATGGTATCACTACACATGAAAACGACACCCAGTGCTGCACATGGATATAAGGGAATCCATGGTGGGCAGCCTAAACCACCCCAACAGAGTTCACCAGGAACAGGAGAAGCCACTAGTTTAGGTACATGGCCAGGATCAAGGGTTAAATGTTTTAAATGTAACTAAGGGGCCATGTAGCAGATAGATGTCCATGGAGGCAAGATGGGGAACAAAAGGTAGGGGAGCCAGCAAGTGGGAATAATAGAATGCCAGTGGTAAGTTGTCTGTGGAGGCAAAACGGGTACCAAACTGCCAGCAGAGTTTATATTCAATCTTGGTAGATGGAAAACCGGTCACTGCCAAGAGAGACACAGCCTCTGATATAACCATTGTGAAGTCTGCAGTGGTTGAAGAGGAGCAGTTCTTGCTTGGGCAGCCCACTCCAGTCAGAGCTTTAGGAGGGATCCCATTCAAAATCCCTTTGGCTAGGGTTTGACCTTGACTGGGAGGGTGGAAAAGAAAGCAAGGAAGTAGGTGTGTTTAAGCATATCCCTGCAGATGTCTTGATAGGGAATGATTTTGATAATGCAGTAACTTGTATACATGTAGTGACAGTCAGTCAGGCTTGGAGACAGACATGTGGGTCTGGTAGCCTAGAGGAGAGCCAGGCAGATTGCACACCTGAAGCCAGGACTAGTGATGTGGCTACTTCAGGAAGGGAGCTACCCTCTAGCAGTGAAACTGAAGGTGAGCCACAGCTACTGGTAGGTACTGATGTTCTCTTGGACAGAGTGACTACAAGGGCAGAGGTGAGTAGTAGTACCCAGGATGAAAGTGAGGCACCGCTGTCAGAGGATACCAGACTTCCTGTGGAAGGGGAGCTGGTAAGAGTTACAAAAAGAGAGTTGGGACAGGCCCAGGTCTCAGACCCTACACTAAGAGGCTTGAGGGAGGTAAGTAGGGTAGCACCTAATTCTCAAGGAAAAGGGGAATCCGTACACTGTGACAAAGAGTTACTATATAGAGAGTGGACCCCCTGAGAGGTTGCTAGAAGGTGAGGTATATGGCACTGCTAGCCATAGCCCATGACATTCCTTTTGCCGGTCATGTGGGCATAAAGCATACCAAGAGACGTACTGTGCAAAATGTTTATTGGCCTGGGATTGCCAGGGATGTAACAGGGTACTGCAGGACCTGTGAGTAGTACCAAAAAGTAGGCAAGGCAGGAGACAAGGTCAAAGCTCCTTTGATGCTTTTGCCTGTAATTGAGGAAGCAATTTCAGAGGGTAGCTATGGATATCGTGGGCCTCTGAGTATCCAAGTTCCACAGAGAAGAAGTATATCCTAGTGGTAGTAGATTATGCTACTAGATACCCTGAGGCAGTGGTTCTGTCCTCCATCAAGGCAGAGAAGGAGGCAAATGCTTTGCTAGAGATTTTCAGCAGGGTAGGTTTCCCAAGAGAAATGCTGACTGACACAGGTGCCAGTTTCATGTCAGACTTGCTGACTTGTCTGTAGGAGTGCTGTGGAGTGAAGCACCTGAAGACAACCTCCTACCACCCCCAGGTCTCGTGGAGAGGTTAAACTGTATGCTAAAGACTATGCTACAGGCATTTGCAGACCAGTTTAAGAGAGAGTAGGACAAATATTCGCCCCATCTATTGTTTGCATACAGAGAGGTGCCCCAGGAATCCACAGGTTTTTCTCCTTTTGAGTTGCTGTATGGGCACAGGGTGAGGGGGCTTTAGATTTGATTTGTGATGAGTGGGAGGGTGAGTGTGAAACTCACAAGGAGTCTGTTGTGGCATATGTCGAAACCCTCAAGACAAGGATCAGGGAGCTCATGGGCTTGGCCAAGGAGAACCTGGCAGGAGCCCAACAACACAAAAAGCTCTGATATGACAGGAATGCTCAAGCCAGAGGGTATGCTGTGGAGCAGCAGGTGACAGTGCTCTTTCCTGTCAGACACAATAAGCTGCAGACAGCTTGGGAGGGACACTTCAAAGTGTTAAGGAAGGTCAGTGATGCACACAGAGTCAGATGCTTACCCAATGCCAACCCATGGAGGAATGTTATGCAGCTGTTGAAAAGGAATGTCTGTTCATAGTATGGGTACTGCATAAACTTCAGCCTTATCTGTTTAGAATGAAATTCTTTGTAGTTATAGACCACAATCGCTTAACATGGATAATAGAGCTAGCCAGCAAAATGCCAGGTTATTAAGGTGGAGCTTGGGATTGCAGGCATATGACATGACAGTACAATGCCACAGTGGGGTCAGCAACTCCAACACAGATGGACTCTCAAGACAGGGAATTGGGTAACATTATTCCTAGATAGGCTTATTTCTCTCAAGCCATGTTTCTCAAGGGACCTTATAGAAAATATCTAACCTTTGAGAGTACTTATATTTATTTGGTGACACTGTGTGGGCCACTCTGGAAGGCCTAGCTGTCTTGGTCAACTACTATCATTTGTATTGGTATTAATATTGCACCATATAAACAGATGCCCTTTGCAACCTATATGTAGCCTTATAGTAACTGACTGGTGGCAAAGAATCTACCTTATAGTCTGAGCAAAGCTAGTAGAGCGGGTAATCTGTGACAGCCCTTCCCGTGTGTGTGTGTGTGTGTGTGTGTGTGTGTGTGTGTGTGTGTGAGCTACTTGGGGTGGGGACACAAAACACTGGGTTCACAGACAGGTCGCTGGAGGACTTGGTTTAGGCACTCGGCTGATGACCTAACCATACAGCTATACCAGTGGGGGCTCTTACTGGGGAACTGGGGGGAGATCAGATATAGAGAAATCCAGACACTGGGCTGAGTGTGTTCACTGTGTGCTCTTAAAGGAAATTGTGCTTGATGCTTAGTGTATCCATTTTCTCTCCAGTGTCAATGGTGAGGATTCAGGCTCCTTGATTACTGGCCAAGTGTGGGGACATCACTTATTGATAGCAGTGGTGGGCATCACATATACGCAGCAGTGGTGGGCATCATAGGCAGAATGACTTGTTAAGAGGCGTTCCTCCCCCTCCCAGCCTGGCAGTCTCTTACTCCTTCCAGAAAGTATGAATCTCTGTTACTGTCTTTGGCAACAGATTGTTTCAGACAAATTGGTTTGGACACTTATCAACTGTGATATAGATAGCAGTAGAAGAAAATTCTTTTCCTGGACATTCCTCCTTATCTGCCAGACCAAACCCTTCTCTTTCCTCTTGAGCTACATCACATGCTGTCTCAGAGGTTATTAGAAGCAGTTCCTCCTTCCCAATTGGGAAACATTTTTGTTCAAGAATATATTTAGTGCCAAAGAAAGAAAATTCCTGGAGACTTGCTCTGGAACTTTCTTTCCTGAATTTCTTTGTGGTAGTGCCCAGGTGCAAAATGCTTTCACTTAATAACCTGATACCATTCTTCCTCATTGAATTTTTTTAGTAACATTTGCTTTAAAAGATAAACATCTTCTCATTCCCATTCTTCCAGAGTGTCGGTATGTCTGGATCATGTTATTAGTTCTCTGCCTGACCCTTTGAACTATCCACTGCAATACAAGTGTTCATAAAGTACCTAGCTCCTGTGACAGCCCATTGGAGACTGAAGGGTATCCCCATTTTCCATATTTAGATGACTTGCTTATCTTTGCAGAATCTTATTCAAAATGTTATGAATTTGTCTCTTGGGTAAGAAATCTCCTACACAGCCTAGGATACCAAGAAAATATTCAGAAGTCTTTTTTGATTCCATCACACAGGATTGTGTTTCTGGAATGTCTGGTAGACACCTCAGTACAAAGAGTTTTTCTTCCACAGGAAAAAAAAATAAATCTATATTTAGATCTATTATTGGGGTTTTCCACATTGACTTCTATCACTGCGAGGGAATACCTAAGTAGTCTGTGTCTTATGGTATCCACGATTCTTATGATAGCTCTTGCAAGACTCCACATGAGAAAGATACAGTGGTATCCAAACCTGTTTTGGTCCTAGCATCAATACTCATTGCCTATTAAGATTTCACTTCTGGGATTTGTGACGAGAAGTTACCCCTGAATACAAGTCTTTCTTTCTCCTCTCCTGCTCCAAAGCAGTCAGTCACAAAAGATACCTTGAATTTTGCTTGGGGAGCAGTATCAAGGGGAATAAAAGTGCAAGACCTCTGGGACAAGAAAGACAGACAATACCACATAAACATAAAAGAGATACTAGCTCTTATAATGGCTCTCAACTCTCTGAATCATTTGTGGTCCTTGGGATCTCTTCAAGTAGTTACAGGCAATACCACAGTTATGTGATACATAAATACCAAGGGGAGCCATATCCTATCCCCTTTGCAGACTAGCCATGTTAGCATGGGATTTAACTTTACAGCACCATCTCAGTCTACAGAGGTCTTACATTCTGTCAGAGTAGAACTGTGTGGCAGACAAGCCGAGTAGGGTGAAGGCAGACTCACTATTCAGAAGGTCTTCCAAGATTTGAAACATCAGTGGGGAATCCCACAGACAGACCTTTTTGCCTCCTCTCTAAACAATCAACTGGTAAGAATCTTTTTCAAGACTCCATGTGAGAAGGCCTGGAAGACAGATGCCTTTTTTTCCACTGATAGCCAGCGTACTTCTGAAGATTCAGAAGGAATCCCCAAACATCACTGTGGTGACTCCCTTCTAACCAGGGTAACAATGCCTTTCCCTTCCTTTGGAAATGGCTAGGGTCAATTACCACAAGCTTTCTCTCAGTCTGGATTTACTTACATAGGAGGATGGGGTCTTAGTACTTTTTAGCCACCTGTTTACTGAGGATGTGTAGCAGGTACTAATGGAGGCAAGAAAGCCTTGCTACTAGAAAATTGTGTTTAAGCAAGTAAAAAAAAAACTTTTCTAGTTAGTGTCACAAAACAACCAGCACCCATTCAGTTCTAACGTTTCTCTGGTTTTACAGTATTTGTGTGAGTTGCCATCGTATTGCCTGCCTTACTCCCCTATCCAGGTCCATTTGTCAGCCATTTCAGCATGTCTGCCCATGGATACCCCTCTTTCAATGCATTCTCATTCCTTCATCAACTCACCTATCAGCTCCTTTAAATGACCTTACTTCATCTTATTATTTTTTACTCCTGTATTCACTCCACTCCTCCTCTTTTCTACCTTACCACCTTATTCTTCATGCTCAATACCATAAATTATTGTCTTTGATTCTCAACTCTATCCATCTCGGTCTTGAAAAACTCATTCATTACTCTCTTGCATTTTCTCCTGTGTCTACCTCACTCTCACTACTTTTATCACTCTAAATTTTCCGTAACCTCAGTATAACTCTTATAGATCTTTGAGTCTAACTTCATTTCTTATCTATATTATGACAAGATTATAACGTTATTGGCTCCCTAGCTCATCATAACTAAATATGCTCTTCACTACCTTAACTGCTTTGCTTTTTCTCACAGACCAAGTTATTCTTACATCCAAAATTTGCTCACCTACCATAAGTCTGTATTTAAACCATTCTCTCCAAAATTCTTCACCAGAAATTGCTCCACATCTATTTAGCAGCTTGCCTACTTTAACTATAAAAGTTTTACCTTTTCTCCCTACCACCTCAGAACAAAGCAAAAAAATAAAAATAAAAATAAAAATTACCATTATAAAATCACTTCACTCCCTCCAACATTCTTCAAGAATTAAACTGTGTGGTGACACATACCCTAACCCAGGCCCTTATTCCATCCCCCATTACCCACATCCCTTCTGGTTACCTCAAACAACTCATAGCATTTGTAATAAAATCACTGAACTGCATGCCTGGATCTCTCATTATGTACCAGATGTCATTAACTTTACTGAGACATTGCTAAAACCTCATATAAAAGACTCAGAAATTCTTCTCCAAGGATACATCATTAGACCTGACAGTCTTAACAAAAAAGCTGGAGGAAGTAGCTATCCTGTACCGTAACATGTACCAAGTTTCTCCTCTTACAAACTCTGCCCAGATTAAATAATGCAGAGTTACTTATCTCCTACATAAAATGAAATAACCACAGATCCTTTGTATTATTGCTCTGTATATCTCCCTGGAAACAATATATCCAACCTTGAAGACATACTTTACTGGATCGCACACAGTATTACCAATGAACCAGTCATCCTAGGTGATGGCACCATCAGCTGGAGTACTTTCACTTCTATTTATCCTTCTTTTAGAGTAAGACTTCATGGCTTCAAACAGCTTATTACGTCTTCTATTTGCAATTACAAATCCTGGGCCACTAGTCCCATTCTCAACTGGATTTTAGGATTTGATCCTTGCAACTACATTGAATCAGGAACCTGTCCTTAATCTCTTGGTGATCACTGTCCTACATATGTTAACAGATGTATTACTCACCATGCCAAGCAACAAGTATACAAAAATACTCACAATCTCACAAAATTTAACCCTTAATCATTTTTAGCTGCTTTGAACTCCATTAACTGGACTATTCTAAAAGTCTTGCCACTAGATGAGGCAGTAGAAAGCATCAGTTCAACTTTTTAAAGCATTCTGAACAGCCTTGTACCATTACATAGGAAGAGAGTAAAATCTAACTTTGCTCCTTGGCTTACTAATCAGAGTAGAAGTCTTATGAAAAATAGAAACAAGGCATGGAAAGAGTTGCAGAATCTTAAAACAACACAAAACCTACAACTCTTTAAAGAACTTCTTTACCAAAAAGCAAGTCAACCTTGATAAAAAGCAATATACAAAATAACCATAGATCTAACCCCCAAATAAATTCTGGTCATCCCCTAAACAAATTTTACACCCAGGAAGTAACAATGTCCCTAACCCTTGTCCCAATAACTTTCCCCTTAAAAACAGCTACTAAGTTTGACTCGTACTTCATTGATAGAATAGTTGCCCTGATCAATGAATCCTTTCCTGACTCCCCTGACTCATGTCTACCCCCATCCATTAATACCCTCACACTAAAACCAGTTGACACCTCCTTCATAAAAAAAAATATTCATACTTAAACCTTGGTAACCCTCTGCAGACAGCCTTCCTGTGAAATACCTCAAAACTGCTGCTAATGCTATTGTATATTCAATCCCCATCCTTATAAACAGGTTAATACAGGATTCCTGTATTCCTACCTTCTAGAAAAATGCCACATCATCCTTGTCCACAAAGGTGGCACTTCTATAGAGATATCTAATTTCAGACCCATTGTCTTCTTATCCTCCCTCACAAAAATATTGGAAAAATATGACCATTAACAACTCCTCCAGAAGGTCTTAAAGGAACAGTTACTAACTAGTACTCAACATGGTTTTTGTCCTGGCCACAGCACAATTACCCTTCTAACTTTCACAGATAACATAAATAAATCCAGGAATAGTAGTCAACTCATATCTTCCTTATTCCTAGACTTATCAAAAGCTTTCAACACTGTCTCATAACAAATAACTCCTGCTACAACTGTCCAGAGTGGTTATCTCACAACCTGTTTTCAGTGGTTTAATAATTACTTGTCAGAATGCTACCTATCCATCATTACAGGTGTACCACAAGGCTCTATCCTTGATTGCCTTCTGTTCAATCTTCATGCTTCAATACAAGCATCATTTATACAGTATGCAGATGATTCCACCATAATCTGCCTCTCAGAAAATCCAGACAATTTAGAAAAGATTACACAACATGCCTATGACTCTACTGAATACTGGCTTTGTAACCACCAACTCCTTAATCCAAAAAAAACAAACTTCATTCTTTAGCTCTATGGTATTCAGGAATAACCTTCCTTAGGACCTCCCAAGATCTAAAGTAACTAGGGACTCCATCCCATCAGTCAAGAATGAATGAAGACTGACAACATCAGATAAAGAAGATGTGAAGTTGTTCGATCTCGCCGTTTGTTCTTACACACGGGTTCGGCTCCGAGTCAGCCACATTCCAAGCTCTGCGTCTAGCAGAAGCTCGAGGCACAGTCCCTATCCCATGATCCCCTGCTGCTAACCCTCAGATCTAGTTTGCCGCTGCAACAGGTCTCGTCGTCGTCGAGTGAGAGCTCGGGCCAGTATCCTTTATATATTCATATTTGTATATATATATATATATATATATATATATATATATATATATATATATATATATCTATATATATCTTTCCTAAAATAGTTAGAATTGTTAAAGTTTATTATTAGAATTAGCATAGTATTAGTATTTGTGTGTGTGTGTTGTTTTAAATTAGTGTTAGCTTGTTGTGGGAGCGGCTGCTCCTAGGCCTTAGGCCATTTTTTTTGTTCTGTCAGGGCTCTGTCAGATTTTTTACTAGTAATTCCTTTTTTCTCCAGTTAACCGGTAGTTATTATAGTATTAGGTCTCCTGAAGATGGAGTTTCAGGAGGCATTGGAAAAGGCAGACCAGTCATCGAAGTCTTCAAAGGGGTCGAAGTCTTCTAAGGTATCGGAGCCCAGGTAATCGGCTCTGAGTACCTCTTCTAAGATTCGGTTGCTGGCTCCACAGACCTTGGAGCCGAGCACCGAGATGCTGCCTCGAGTCGAGGTCCAGGTATGGAGCCAGTGTCAGAGGTACCCCCCTTCATCGATCCTTCGCTCGGTGACCTCTTCAGCCTCTTCGACCCATTCCTCCAGACTGTCTGACACTGATGTGGATTGAGTGGTGCAGAAACTGATGGAGAACACGGCCTTATCCAAACTAATTGCGGTTTCGTCCCAGTTGGTTTCGAAGCTTGAGGCCCTTCCTATCCCATCTGTTGATCCTCCTTCGAGACCCGTCGAGTCATCAGAGCCGGGAGTCGAGGATCTGATGATCGTTGATCCCCCGGGGCCGAAGTCTTCTTTAGTGCTTTCGGCTCCACTGACCTCAATACCCTTGGCACCCATCGAGGGGTCTCGGAACCGACAATCTCTCCTCGGTTCTGGGGGGGGGGGGGGAGTCGAACTGAAGTTTCAGTTCCGACTCTTCCCCTTGGTGCCTCGGCGCAGATTCGTTTCGCTCCGTCCTCTGGATCGGAGCCCGTGGTTCCGGGCCCGGGGAGACTACTGTCTTCTTTGGAACCGGTGGAACCCTCAGCCTGGGGCTCCCGTGCCTTCGAGGCCATGAGGAAGGTCTTGTCTGGTAAGACTTTCACATCATCAGATTATTCTTCTCCCTCCCCGAAAGGTCCATGTTCTGTCTCTGCACCACTGGTTCCCACCAAGCATAGAGACCCAAAGCCTCAGTCAATCCCAGAGAGTGAACCCTGCTCATCAGAAGCTTCACCAGATGTCCCCTCTGATGATGTCCCGAGGAAGAGATTGTGCAAGAGGAGGCACCTTGATTCCCCACAGGAATCGTTGACATCGGATACCGACTTGGATGAGTCAGAGGGGTCCCCACAGTCCTCCTCCGAGGATGTCTCGTTTGCCGACATCCTTGAAATTCTCTAACAGAGGGGTTACTGGCAGTCCCTTGCCCCCACTGAGGATGAGTCGGTGTTACTGAAGGCTTTTGGGGTTCAACCTTCCACCTCCTGGGTAACTCCGCCCTTCGACGAGTTAATGGATTTAATAGCTCAAAGGGCGTGGGAGTCCCCTGACACATTGGAACCAATCCCTCGGAGGCCCAATAAGTACATCACTGCCCCCCAGGATAAGGCGTACCTCATCAAGGGAGTCCCAGTTGATGCTATGGTGGTGGCGGCGGCCACCAAGAAAGAAATGTCTGAAGCATCTTCCTCTGTTCATCCTCCTAACAAGGACTCCAGGATGATGGACAGGTACGGGAAGAGAATTTTTAGTTCAGCGACTTTTTCCATGCGATCGCTGAACTACCTCACTCATTTTACCCATCTTCAGAGAGATCTCCTCAAGGAGTTGGGAGATACTCTTCAGGGTACCACAGATGCTGCGGTCTCAGACAAGGTGACAGCACAGCTCAATACCCCAAACTCTATTGTCAACTCGTCCATGCGGCTCATTTCCTATGCAGCTGAAGGATCGAGTAGGGCTGCAGCTTCAGCAATTGCTTTGAGGAGACAATCTTGGATGCGCCTATGCTCCTTTGCGGAAGCCTTCAAGTCTTCCTTTACTAATGCCCCTTTTGATGGCTCCTCCTTGTTTGGGCCAAAAGTGAAGGAGACCCTCACTAGGTGCGAGCAGGAAGGAAAGACCCTGTCTGCCGTAGGGGTCCATTTTTCCGCCCCGTCTAGACCATACCCCAAAGGGCAAAGAGGTGGAAAAATGTGGTTCCGGAAGACTGAGGGAGCTTTCCAATTCTCACCTAGTGAATCCCCCTCCAGGGGCAGAGGAGGGGAAAGGAATGAAAGACGTCGCCCAGGTGGCAGAGGAGGTCCGCAAGAACCAGGGTGACAGGGATAGCGTTCTCGGGAAGTCCTTCCAGCGCTCCTGAGTGGAGGCCTGACTGTCCTACTCTGGAGGCAGTCGGGGATCGCTTGGCTTAATACCCGGAGGCCTGGCTAAACCTCACTTCAGATTCCTGGGTAAAAAGCATAATAACCAGAGGATACAACATACCTTTCTTAAACAATCCTCCCACCCAAAAAAGATTCCCAGACGTTCCACCCACTCTGTGGGATCACGCAGCCATAGAAATTCAAAGGCTGTTAGAAAAAAGAGTCATCCAGCCAGTCCCGGCAGACCAAATAGGATCCGGAACTTACTCAAGGTTCTTTTTAGTTCCAAAGAAAACAGGGGACTGGAGGCCAATACTGGACCTCAGCAAGCTAAATACCTTTGTGAAGAAGGAAAAATTACGGATGGTCATGCTTCAATCGATCCTTCCGTTTCTTCAAACGAATGATTGGATGTGCTCTATAGATCTCAAGGATGCGTACTACCACATAAAAATGGCCAGGCCATTCAGAGATCATCTACACTTCTGGCTGGGAGCCAGTCATTTTCAAATTTGAGCTATGCCCTTTGGCCTCACCTCAGCCCCCAGGGTGTTCACCAAGTGCATGGCATTAATGGCGTCCCAACTGAGACTACTAGAATTCCGGGTGTTTCCATACTTAGACGACTGGCTCCTTACCGCTACCACCAGGCATCACCTATTGCAAGCCAGGGACTATACAATCAATCTCTGTTCCCGTTTAGGCATAACTCTGAACTTTGAAAAATCTGTCTTATCGCCCTCACAGCATATATCATTCATAGGAGTGGAATTAGACACTACCTTATCCCTGATCAGACTTCCACAATCAAGAGTCTCAGCCCTGAGAGAACAGATTTCTATTCTTCTAGAAAACAAAAGAGTCCCAGCTGCACAGGTCTTGAAAGTTTTAGGTATGATGGCAGCTGCCCTTATCGCAGTTCCCCTAGGGAGAATGCACATGCGGATCCTCCAGTGGCTACTCTTCGCACAGTGGTCTTACCAACAGCTACCATTGTCACACAACATCCTGCTCATGGACTCTTGCAAATGGGATCTTTGATGGTGGATGAACAGTCACGAACTTATGATAGGCCGCCCGTTTGTTCTTCCTCCTCCCATAGCCACAGTGACCACGGACGCTTCCCTGATAGGGTGGGGGGGACTTTTTCAGGGGAGAACAGTTCAAGGCGAGTGGTCAAAAATGGAGTACAATCTTCACATCAATGTCCTAGAGTTAAGAGCAGTGTTCCTAGTGTTGCAACACTTTCACGACTACTTACCTCTGGGAACAGTTGCAATTCAGACAGACAACATGTCAGTGGTCTGGTACATAAACAAGCAAGGAGGAACCAGGTCTTACCCCTTATGCAGAGAGGCCCTGAGAATCTGGTAATGGGCTGTGTCCACTGGATACTTTCTCATAGCAATGCACATCCCGGGGACGTCCAACATAATAGCGGACAGGTTGAGCAGAGCCATCCTGCTGCCTCACGAGTGGTCCCTCAAAAATCAAGTAGCGGAAAGGATTTTCCGCAGATGGGGCCAGCCTTGCTGTGACCTTTTTGCATCCCCCTTGAATGCCAAATGCAGAAGCTATTTCACCCTACTTCCCCCTCCGGGGGGCGCCCCACAGGGACGCACTTGTACACGATTGGCCCCTGGGTCTCCTATATGCCTTCCCTCCTGTTCCATTGATCCCAAAATTTCTGCATAAAAGCCAAAGGTCTGGAAAGGACGATCATCTTGATAGCACCATTCTGGCCTCAACAAATCTGGTTCCCCTTCCTCCAAGCTCACCAAATAGAGGAACCTTGGACTCTGGACCCAGTGCCAGAACTGCTGACCCACTTGTCAGGAGTTCTTCACCCCTCTCTCTCATCCCTCAAATTGACAGCATGACTACTCCACTTCCCAGCTTAGCCAGGTCGGATCTTTTGTCTCCAGCAGTACAACATATTCTGATTTCTTCCCAGAAATCCTCCACTAGAAAATTGTACAAGAGCAAGTGGAAACGTTTCACGTGTTGGGCCCCCAAACAAGGTATAGATCCCTTGGTTGCTCCTATTCACAAGATTCTAGAATTTCTATCCACTCTCTTTCACCAGGGGGCTTCAACATCCACCATAAGGGTACAGCTGGCTGCCATTTCTAATTTTCATGTGGGTGAAGGAGGCGCTACGATTATGTCGCACAGACTTTGTAGGGCTTTCATGAAGGGAACTTATCATCTCCGACCACCTATTCGAAGCCCAGTTTTTCCTTGGAATTTAAACCTGATGCTATCCCAACTCATACTATCGCCGTTTGAACCAGCTTCATCATGCCCACTGAAATATCTTTCCTGGAAAACCCTATTTCTGGTGGCAATCACTTCAGCTCGCAGAGTTTCTGAGCTGCAGGCACTGTCAATTAGACCACCATATCTGATATTTCATCCAGACAGGGTCACTTTACGTACTAATCTGTCCTTTCTACCAAAATTCTGCTCACAATCTAATCTTAATCAGTCCATAGAACTTCCCACTTTTTTCAGGAACCATAATAATAAGATGGAATAAATGCTTCACAAGTTGGACGTACACAGACAACTGAGATTTTACCTGGACAGAACAAAAGAGTTCAGGAAATCAGACCAACTATTTGTGTCTCATGCAGATAATAAGAAAGGACTTGCAGTTACAAAAATCATGCTATCCAAATGGCTTTCAGACTGCATAAACTTTGTTTATTCATCTTCCAATCAGCCTACTCCCCTCAAAGTTAAAGCTCATTCTACTAGAGCTGTTTCTACTTCTCTGGCACATGCGGCTCGTTTACCTATAGATACCATTTGTGCTGCGGCTACCTGGGCCAAACCTCATACCTTTATTACTCATTACAAAGTGGACAAGGCCTCCAGGGACAGGGCTTCCTTTGGTTCCACTGTTCTCAGGAATGTTTTCCCATGAGCCACCCGGGATTTAAGGTGCTGGGGACGCTACCCGTGTGTAAGAACAAACGGCGAGATTGAACAACTTCACATAAAGAAGTTATGTTCTTACCATAATGTTCCATGTGAGTTGTTCATCTCGCCTTTGTTCTTACATTCCCGCCCTCCTTCCCCCTCCGTGTTCTGGAGGAACAGGTACGACTTGTGGTTGGTTGTCTTTCTCATGGTTCTCTTGGACCGCCTGTGTCTATGTATGCATGCGTAGTCGGACAGGAATAACATATTAGCCTGTATCTGTCATTACCTTTTATGTATATACGTGTATAGGTATTTTTGGTGCGTATGCATGTGTACGCAGGTATGTTTTTGTTGTCTGGTTTCTTTGCAAACTAGATCTGAGGGTTAGCAGCAGGGGATCATGGGATAGGGACTGTGCCTCGAGCTTCTCTTAGATGCAGAGCTTGGAATGTGGCCGACTCGGAGCCGAGGGATCGGCTCCAAACCCATGTGTAAGAACAAAGGCAAGATGAACAACTCATATGGAACGTTATGGTAAGAACATAACTTCTTTTTATATTCTTACCAAAATGTTCCATCTGTGTTGTCGATCTTCATTTATTCCTGACATCCCATCCACCTGTCCCCTCCAAAAGACTCCTGGAGATCCGGACCTAGTCCTGGGATGTTATACGGTTATACCTTAGACATGGCTTCTGCATTTTCTTAAATATTAGGCAAACTCAATCTGAGGTAATGGGGAGAGAGGCATTGTGGGTAGAGCCTCAGCTCAAGAGTTTTTGGCTGGCGGGAGCTATGTATAACGGCTGTGTCGGTTCTGAGAGGTCAGAACCAAACCCATCGGTCAAGAATGAATGAAGATCGACAACACAGATGGAACGCTA
Source organism: Protopterus annectens (assembly GCF_019279795.1). Classification (NCBI taxonomy): domain Eukaryota; kingdom Metazoa; phylum Chordata; order Ceratodontiformes; family Protopteridae; genus Protopterus; species Protopterus annectens. The sequence continues at coordinate 1,655,000,458 of NC_056741.1, read as the reverse complement.
TGGTAAGAGCATCATTTTTTTTTTAATTTAAACTGCAACTAAAGGAGTGAAATCCCTTTAGCAATCATGGCTGTACATAGCATTAATTTATTTAAACTGCAACTAAAGGAGTGCAATCCCTGTAGCAGTCGCAGCAGTACATAGCATTAATTCATTAATTTATTTAAGCTGTAACTAAAGGAGTACAATCCCCGTAGCAGGCATGGCAGGGCATAACATTCATTTATTTAAGCTGCAGCTAGAAGAATTCCTCTCTTGACTCCTGGCATCTGCTGCTCTCCTGGCTAAAATTTTAGCTCTTTCTCCTCCTGATATGTTTGTACATCCTGTCTTTCCATTTCCTTGTTTTTATTTTTCATACTCTTACTTAACCTCACTTTTAATCTTGCCTTTACTCCTGCCTCCCATATCTACCCCACTTCTTACCTCTAACAAATACTTTTTTCACTCTCCCCTCTCTTTCTGTCCTCCTTTTTATCCACTGTTTGGATTTTTCCATTCTGACATTTGGTTTATGAGTGAGTAATAAACTCTCACACCTATGTCAACACATTTCAAAGCTACATGATGTTGTATTTATCTTATTTGAATGATGGTATATGTGTATTATTTTACATGTTATGCGTATAGTTATATTTGTATTAATCTATGTATTTACAATATAGTGTAATATGATGAAAATTTTTATCTATGTATATGTATATGTATTTTCTGTTCTTTTATTGTGGAGCTTTTCTCCATGGCCCTCTGCAGAAAACACTCAAAATTATCCAGTTGGGCTTTCCCGGTAAGCAAATCTAAATAAATAAATAATAAACAAATAAATAAAATGTTTTTGAAAGGAATGCTATATAAGAAGCCTCCCAGAAAACTGATAGCTCCTCTTTGGGATCTTAATTTTTTGGTAGTGAAACAAACAATTGCTCCATTTCAACCAGCTCATCTGGCTGACTTGAAGCTCTTAGCATGGGAAATGGTGTTACTCATTGCTCTGACTTCTGCAAGAAGAGTATCCGAGTTACAAGCTCTTATGGTAGGTCAAACTTATGTCATCTTTCACAGATAAAGGACTTGTTTGAGATCTAATTCTTCTGTAATGTCTAAAGTGGTATCCAAATTTACTTCAAGCCAAACTATCCATTCCCCCATTTTCTTTCCTATTCATAAAAATGAGAGAGAAAGGATACTTCTTATCCTGGATGTCCACTGACAACTTGGGTACTATCTTGGCACAACAAAATCTTTCAAAACTTCCAATAAATTGTTCATTCCTTGTGAAGGTAAGAAGAAGGGACAAATTGTGTCACAGCAGACTATTTCCAAATAGTTGGCTCAGCTTTTACCTTTTGTTATTCCCACCACAACAAAACTATTCCAGGCAGTGTCAAGGCACATCCTACCAGGGCCTTGGTTTCTTCTATATTTTTGGAAAGGGCTGTCCCTGTAGGAAGTGACCTCAGCACAAGAGCTGTAGCAAATGGTTGTTTTGGACCATTTCTAGCTCTTTTGTAGTTCCCTGTTTAAAATCCGCATTTGCGCGGCTTTGCGCGTTTGTGCGCATAGCACAGCACCGGTTAAACTTCTTCTGGCTCCGCCAAGTCTGCTCTTCAAATTTTCCCTTAAGGAAGCTCTACTCTTAGTATAATCAGACTACTCACTATATTATAAGCCTAGCACTTGTTCTCAAAACTTCTCTACTAAGTAAGCACTCTCGTACTAAGTAAAGCACTACATCCACCTACCACCCCTGTGAATATCCACTTCCCTTAAAGGCACAGCACTCCCTTATACTGTTCTAGCATGTCGAGTGGTAGATTACTGGCGTCCTCTCCAGTTCAGCTGGTTAATCTGGGTATCTTGAGACAATGCTACAATTGTCTCATGTACACAGACAACCCTCTCCTCCTCCCAACAAACACAAATACATGTGTGAGATGCAACTATATAGCCAAAATGGAGGCTGAACTCTCTCAACTCAGGGCTGGCATGACCAGACAGGAGGAGATGGTAACCACACACACAACAAACCCAGTCCCACATAGACCTACCACAACTGCAAACCAAACACATAAAAACACAAAGACATACTCGGAGGCTCTAATAAAAAACTTACCAAAACAACAGAGGCTTCCAAAGCAGACATCCAAAAATCCACCACCTCAAAACAAAACACATGCAACACATACTTCAATAAATCAGTGTGTCAACCAATCACAGCCCTTAAGGCCAAACACCATGCCTGATACACTAGTAATAGGTGACTCTATAGTCAGACACACTGATGTCCCGCTTACCAGGCTGAACAAGGAGAGGGTGACTGTGAGCTGCCAATCGGGAGCTAGGATCCGCCACATAACACACGCACTCAGGTCGCTCCAAAGCAAGTACAAATATGACTCCGTCATTGTCCATGCTGGCATGAATGACCTGAGACGTACCTCCCTGGACTACATGAAAAGAGACATAGAGGAGCTCTCCAATTATGTAGCCCAAGCTGGTATGACCCTGACCCTGAGCAGCATCTTGCCCTCACCAAGAATGATGCCACAATACAAAGACAAGATGATCAGCTTTAACAACTGGCTTAAGTACTGGTGTCATTCTAAGGGGATCCAATGTCTGTCTGCCTGGGATGACATGTTGGACAAGCCACGCTGCTTTGCAAGGGATGGCTTACACCTGTCACCACTGGGCTTCCGGATATTGGCTAAGGCTCTTGCCACCCCCATAGTGCCTTTTTTAGGCAAGGCTCAAAAGACAAACCCACCTCCTTAGAAAACAAAAATGGAAAAAAACTAAGGGTAATGCTGCTCAACGCCGGAAGTCTAAATCTCAAGATGCAGGCACTCGCACTCCTCAGCATGGAGAACATTGGCGTCTGTGCAGTAACTGAAACCTGGTTCAAGGCTCCTGAGAGCACCCCAGCTACCAGGCTATACCTCGTATCATGCTTTTCGCCCCAAAACTGGGCCGAACCACAAGGAGGTGGAGTGTCCATATTCATCAAGGACACCCACACCTCCAGGTTAGTAGCAACACATGAAGCATCAGACACCATACAGGTGCAACTAACCATAGGCAAAACTGCTATACAACTGGTAGCATGTTACAAACCACCCTCCCAATCTCAGGAACCCCACTCAGCCTTCCTGAAGACATTGGAGGATATGAATGTATCACAAAATACCATCATACTGGGAGACTTCAACTACCCAAACATAGATTGGGTACATTATTCTAGCCCTAACACCCTAGCCCAAAGGTTCCTGGAATTCATAAACTCAAATACACTGGAACAACTATAGTCACCTCTCCCACTAGGGGAGATAATATACTAGACCCGATCATCACAAACATGGGGACAAACTGCTCCACACCGGAGGTATACCCCTCACTAGTGAGATCTGACCACAAACTAATCACCCTGGATATACATATCCCACCTCCACCCTCAGCACAAAAGACCACAGTGAAAAACTTCTCAAAAGCAGACTTCACTCTTCTTAAGACTGAGATGGTATCCTTTAATCCCACTGGGCTAGTGGATACCACATCCCACAACGCCGAATCCTTCACAAATGCTTTCTATGGACATCTCCAAGAATGCATGGATCATGCAATCCCAAATAAATCCAAGTCCCTCTCCACCAAAGGCAAGCGTCCTGTCTGGTGGACCTCAGCCATTAACAAATTGTATAACGAAAGAAGGAAGCTACTGCACGTCAGAGCAAAATCCCATAAAGGGAAGACATCTCTGATCAACATTAGCAGAAAACTACGTTCTCTCATAAAAACATCCAAGGCCAACTTTGAGAGAAAAATTGCTAAGGACACTAAAGATAACCACAAAGCCTTCTTTAGCTATGTTAGAAACCTGGGCAGAAACCCTCAGATATGCTCAGAGTTAGTTCACAACAACAAAAAATACACTGAATCCACAGATATTGCCAACATTCTGGCTGACAGGTTCAGTGCAAATTTCTCCCCTCCCTCACCCCCAAAAGAAGAAATACATATCCCAGCTGAATGTAATCTCCCTGTCATCTCAGATGTCCAAGTGAGAACCGCCCTCAACAAAGCTAAAAACACAGCATCAATGGGACCTGACAGTATCCCGGGTTGCGTGCTACGTGAACTCCAAGAGGAGCTAAACCCGTACATAAAAATGCTATTTAACCTTAGCCTTACTACAGGATATGTACCTGAACACTGGCGTACAGCAACAGTGGTCCCACTCCACAAAGGGGGTACCTCTACAGACCCTGGGAACTACGGCCCCATAAGCTTAACCAGCCTGGTCTGCAAAGCTATGGAAAGAATCATTATGGAACTCATAAACAGAGACATAGGGGACCTACACAGGGACGTCGGGAGGCATACGCACTGTACTGATTTAAGTACAACTTATTTAGAAGGGGGGTAGCTTTTTAAATTTTTTTTTCGCGCTTTACTGCACGATGACATCAGCTCATCAGGGCAGCCAGTCGGAATGGAGCTAACCGCGCATGTATTTCCGGCCGTTTCAAATGCGTTTTCAAGTGGGAGGATGTTGGATGTACACGAGCGTTATGGACATTATTTCGAAGGGTGTTGGATGTACACGAGCGTTATGGACAGTATTTCGAAGGGTCTTCCGAGAGGGTTGGTGAGTAATATGAAGAGTGTGTGTGTGTGTGTGTGTGTGTGTGTGTGTGTGTGTGTGTGTGTGTGTGTGTGTGTGTGTGTGTGTGTGTGTGTGTGTATGTGTGTGTGTGTGTGTGTGTGTGTGTGTGTGTGTGTGTGTATGCCCCAGGTAGGATGTACTGGTGATTACTCATGGTGGTGTGGTAGGGAATACCTCAGGCTTGAACCCTGTACCTTGTATGCAGGTGTTAAAGACCTGAATTCCCTACCCACCACCATTTGTAAAAAAATTGCAGATTTTTGCCTCATATTTGATCTGATCAATATCTGTATCGTATCTGTGGTTTTTAAATATTGCAATGCTTGAAATTTGATGGTGTAGTGGTAGCAACGTAGCATTGATGTCTCACAGCTGTAGGTTCTTGGGTTTGGTTCTTGGCTGGGGTGCCTTCTTTGTGGGGGGGGGTCTGTATCTTCTCCCTGTGTTTGTGTGGGTTTGCTTTTGTGTCCTCCCATGTTACAAAGACATGTCTGCATTAAGTTTTCCTGGGCCTCTGCTGAGAATTGTTTTTTTTTTTTTGTTCCAAGTCAGACTGTCCTGATTAACAAATTGACAGGCATTTAAATGTCAGACTTCAGGTTTCTGAATGTTTACTTCCTTACATATTTGATGGTGCAGTGGCAGTATTGTTGCCTCACAGCTATAGGTTTTCTGGTTTGATTCTTGGCTGGGGTGCCTTCTGTGTGGAGTCTGCATCTTATCCCTGTGTTTGTGACATAGTAAAACAACTTTTATTCTAGCAATAAATATATACTAACACAACCTTTTTTATAGCAATTTTTTAAGTTTATGACTATTTGAAATTTGTCCTTATTTTTGGGACTGTAATACCCTGTTATTGGCTTTGTCCAGGTTTTTGTGCTAAGGTTGACAGCTATGGCAAGAACTGAATTCACTGAATATGTTTGAGGCTGTATTCCCTCATTACTGGGTTTGTCCAGGTGTTTTGTGCTAAGAGGTTGACAGCTATGGTGAGAACTGAATTCATTAAATGATGGCCATTTAAGTTTCAGTCTTCCTCTCTTTCACAAAGCAGGTGATTTGGCATAGTGGTATGTTGTTCTGACTATTTTGCACAGTGACCTTGGCAGTAAAATGTATGATGGTAACACAGCATTTTATTCTAGCAGCTTTCCAAGATTATACAAGCAATGTTTAATGTGTTCCTGTTTTTTGCCCTTTTGACCCACCCCAATAAATTTGGCTTTTCCAGACTTCTTGTGCTGCGAAGTTGAGATATAGTTGAGTATTGTGTAGATTTTACAAGGAGCTGAGAGCTGCAGGAAGAAGTTTAGTGCTGATTATGCTAAGTCGGCTCACATTGCTAGTAGCACAAAATGTTGTGTACTTGCTTTTAATGCAGAAGGTTGTTGGTTCTACTCCCATAAGGGGTGAATGCTGCTGTACTGAAAGTTAAGACACTAACTATGAGCCTGTTATCAGTTTGCCATCCATTTCCTATTGCAATATTACTAGCTTATTATTAATGTAATTTAGGCAATTTATTCCTCAGGGGCATCAGACACTTTATTTTTCGGTGAAGTCATGAAATATAAAGGTGATTGCTAGCAGCAACCTCTTCATTAGTTAGATTTATTTAACGTGGAATTATTTAGATGACTTTTTTTACTACTTCAGAGATTGTGCATATTATTTACTGATAATGGTGGACTGTAAAAGTTTGACTAGACTTTTATGATGGAAATGTTCTGAATTGGGCAGTTTTGTTTCACTGTTTACTGGAAAAATGCAATAGGAAGGTGTATCAAAGAGCACATGTATGTTTCATATGCAAGGGGCCTATGATTTAAAAGCAGCCCAGAATTAATTTTTATCTGCCACGGGTAAAATGTATTTTTTCTTTGAATGTGGGTTTTAATGTTGTTTCAATGAATGTGAGTTTCAAGGGCAGAGAAGTTTTAATGCCAAGTTTGTTTAGCAGATGTCTTAGTGTTTGTGCTGTAAAATGCAAAATAAAACTTTCAAATGAAGTTCAAATCATCATAGAAGTAAATCAGTATGCACATTAGTGTTTATGGTAAATGGAGTGAAATAGCAAAGTAATGGATCATTGGAATGGCTGCAGGGGGAGGCTCCATTAGACCATGGTTTTGTGGAGGGAAGGCTTACAAACTTAGACAGCCCCAGCTGAACTATACCTCCCAACTGTCCAGATTTTCAAAAGAATTAATAGATTTTTGCTTCTTATTTTGGTTTGTTCCTCAATTTGTGGTTTTCTGGCAAATGATTTAGGAATTAAGTCACTAAATAATGACACACTAGTTTCAGACTTTTATAACCTTCAGAAAAATGCATGCTAAAATAAGACCTGTTCTATCAACTGTCCCAGTTTATACAAGAGCAATTTTAGTACTGTTTATATGTCCCCTCAATATATTTTGGCCTTGTCCAGATTTATTGCATTAACAGGTTGAGAGGTACATGCAAATAAATTGCTTTATAGAATTAGGCATAGCCAAACCTCAACTGTCCCTGATTTTGGCTCAAAATGTTGCTCTTCCCCTAATGATCCCTCCACAAAATAGCAATTTTGGAAGAAAACATAGAGGGTTTACTTTACTTTTATAAATAACTGTAATGATCAGAGTTATACATTACTTTTATTTCAGAAATGCATGTAGATTCTCTAATTTTGTCAGCTGCTCTAAGTTAACTGTGCTCATATTAAAATGGTGTCCCTCCTTTGACAGGTTCCCAGCTGTATTGTCTGGCAATTTTATATTTTTTGCATCACATTTTTGGTCCGTTTTTCATAAAATTGCAGTTTTTTGGCAAATTAGTGGCAAATTGTTAAAGACTGAAGTTAGAAAATAATGCAGACATTTCAGTTTCAGATTTCATACCTTTCAGAAAATTTGTACTGATGCAAGACCTACTACTATTCTATTATCTTTCTAAGTTTATAAGAGCAATATTTAAAAAAATGTCCTTATTTTGGGCCTTTGCCTCAGTTTATTTATGAGTTTGTTTCTGTAAGAGGTTGAGGTGTTGAGGTGTGTGCGTGTGTGTGTGTGTGTGTGTGTGTGTGTGTGTGTGTGTGTGTGTGTGTGTGTGTGTGTGGTAGGTAGCATACCTCTCAACTGTCCACATTTTGCAGAATGTCCAGATTTTTGCCCCATATTTTTGTTTTTTGTTTCCTTTCCCTTTTTTAAATTTTTTTGAAAAATTTCTAGAAAA
>NC_056741.1:1654968923-1654992076 GCF_019279795.1 Protopterus annectens | reverse complement strand
GTAAAAGTGATGTGTTTTTAACTCTGGTTCTGACTGCATTCTGTACATGTATACCACTAATTGTACATAAATTACTATCATATTTGTACTGGCCTTCAGCACTGTGCACTACAAATATCTAGCAGTCATTATGATTTTTATAGATTTCTATGTGGAGCTTTTCTCCCTGGACATCCATTGAAGATGGGCTCTTGCCAAATAAACTTTCTCAGTAAACAAATGATTAATAATAAAAGCGTAATCTCCTTTGTTCATTCAGTCAACTTATAAAAGTCTTTGAGCAAACAAACGAAAAAGACCAAAAAGTCCAACGTCCAAAGGTTTAATAAAAGCGCACGCGATAGTAAAAAGCAGAGCTTTTGAGTTCAAAACTCTTTTTCAGTGCATAACATGCAATGTGCAAAACTTCTCTTATATACATAGACACCAGCCAGTCATATGACAAAAGTCATGTGAACCAAAACATATGACCATACAAAACATTTTACAAACAATAAATCACAAGACATCACATTTCATTTTTAATACTGGTTTTAGGCTATTACTAGAGTTCAAACCTGGTGGTTTATCAGCCCTAAAAAAATGAATCCATTTATACTCCAGATATTCAGTTTTAGTTACCAAGTCTCCCCCACGTAGACCCTGAAATACATTCTGTAGAATCCTAAACTTAAATTTATGTTGCTGCCCAGAGGTAGTAATATGTTTCACTAAGGCATTAGTTTCAACATCCCTCCAAATATCGGATAAGTGGGTACTAATCCATTCTTTTAATTTCATATTTGTTTTGCCTATATAAAAACTTTTGGAGCAAATGCAGTTTGCAAAATAAACCACATTAAAAGTATTACATGTTCGCAAGGCTTTAAATGTAAATAAATGTAACTAGTTCATGGCTTATTGGATGTTTAAACTGGAGTTCTGTATTCATTTTTTACAATATATACAATTATAACAAGGGACAGTACCAGGTTTCTTTATTAATGTAGAGTTTCTATTAGTATTGAAATCTTTATAACAAAGTAGTTGCTTCAAATTCCTTTCTCTTTTATAAACATAGCTTGGTTTAGCGTCCACAAGATTAAAGATCTCAGAATTAGTGCTTAGAATACTCCAATTTTTCTTAATAACCTTTTTTACTAAATTAGTATGCCTATTATAGTGCATTATATAGCTTGAGCTTTAATTATTATTCCTAGTTCTTACAGGAATCCCATGAGTCTGGGTGTACATATAAGGTCTAGCCAAAGAAAGTCTTTCTTTTTCAACTAATTCTTTAGTCCATTTAATAAATGTCAGATCATAACATCTATTTAAGAAGTCATTGGCCATATTATTAGCCTCAGCTAAAAAACTTTATTCTTTCGTACATAACCTACTAGCCCTTAAAAACTGGCATTTTACAACACCTTTATACAGATGCCTTGGGTGCATGCTTTCTGAATGCATATACTTAATACCTTGAACATTCTTCCTATGAATCATAGTGTCAAAATATATATTATTATTGGTGACTGCTATGTCTAAGAAGTTAATTTTATCATATGAACAATGGACATCAAATAATAAAAAACTAGTGTTAGCACATAAAGATGTAACAAAATGATTCAAACTCTCAACATAACCTTGCCATAATAAAAACACATCAACAAAGTGTTTAAGAAATAGTAAACAGTCATCCCTGAATGTATTATTACTATAAAACATAAATTCTTCTTCCCATTTACTTAATACAAGGTTGGTATATGTATTTGCTACTGGGGTGCCCATTGCAACACCCATTTTTTGATAGTAAAACTTGTAATCATATAGAAAGACATTACTATTTAATACAGTATCCAACATAGAACATAATAATTGAATTCTTAGGTTAGAAAAACCACTATGTCTACACAAAAAAATCTCTAATTGACTCTAGTCCATAGTCATTTGGAATGACAGTAAATAATGATTTTATATCTAGGGTGATCAATTACAAATTATTACAATTATTAGCATATGACCAATCTCTTAAGTTAGTTAAGAAGTCTTTAGTGTCTCTACTATAGCTTTTACTCACACTTAATAGTGGAACAAGATACTTATCCAAGTATTTTGACAAAGCTGTGGTGATCCACTTACCGCCTGAGTCTCTCGGTCTCATAGGTGGTGTAATAAGACACTTATGAATTTTTGGAAGTCCATACAATATTGGAGTTACAGGATTTTCCAAATATAATTATACATTTCTGAAGTTAAAAGACCTTCCATTAATGAATCATATAGGTAACTCTTAACTCTGTTAACAACTTTGGTCACATGACTACTATTGACTAAAGTAAAAGTTTCACTGTCAGCTTAACAAGCATACATCCATTCTTTGTATTGTCAACATCCATCAAGACAATTTTGCCACCTTTGTCAGCTTGTTTTATGATAATGCTATTATTATGGTATAAGTTACATAAGGTATTATGTTCAGCAGTATTTAAGTTAAAATACTTATAGGCATTTTTCTTCTTAAGGAATAGATCATAAAGTTCTTGTTCGCACAATGTACAGTACAAAATGCTTTCACCGTAGGAGTACTAATAAGTGTAAATAGACGAGTGCGTCTCAAGCAATCACTCTTGTCTGTTTTATTTTTAAAAATTTATTTAAGATCAATAGCCCTTACAAATAGGCATAATTCAGTAAGCATTTCATTAAAATCACCCTGACATGAGGGAAAGAAAGTCCTTTAGTAAGCACAATTAATTCAATTGAACTAAGAATATAGCTGGATAAGTTAACTACATTACTCATATCTTTAATTTCTTGTTCTTCCTTAACAGCCCTGTTGTGCCTACCTTGCCCATTTTGTACAGTTCCATCTGAGCAGTTGTTAGTTCTGTCTCTGCTTCTACATGATTCCTCTTTCTGCTTTTGCTCTGACCTCTGGATTTCTCTCTGAAGCGAACCGGATGTTCCAAATGAAAAGGTGCTGTAGCTAAAAAAGCTTTTTTATTTTCCGTCGATAAAGCAGTAACCCCTGTTATCTGTATGCTCATTTGCACACATAAACCAGAGCTGCTATTAGGCTCAAGTAATGCATTACTGGGCTCATCTACTGAGTCCCTCGTGGCATTATCTAATGAAATTTCTGTTGTGAAGTCATCCAAATCATGGACAGCTTTACTTCATTTCACTTTAGCAGAAGATAAATGTAAGACTTGTTCATGAGATCTATGCAAAGAGGACAAAGTGTTCTTCTCACTGTCAGATACAGAGGGTGCCATTACTTCCGTTACTTCCGCATGTGATGTCATTGCATCAAAAGTTCTTGGCCAATCAAAAATGTTCTTGCTTTTAAACTCAGCAATATCATGGAGCAATTTATGCTTTTTTACAACAAGTTTATTTTCATAAATATTTAATCTCTCCAGCATTTGGTTATAACTACTGGAGATATGTTGGAAATCTGGTGAACTAATAGGTTTATCTTCCAGCGCTTCAATTTCAGCCACCAACTTGTCTTCATATTTAGAAAGAAGTCATTCTTAAGGCTCATGTAATCTGCACCTAATTTCAGGTTCAGTTCTTGCCACTTCAACAATAACTTGGTATATTTAGTGCCATAGGTTGGCATTTTTGTAATCCTTAGCCCTCTAGGCACTATGCCAAGCTACAGATACACAGTAAAACTCAACCTTTGCTATTGCAGTCTTTTGAATGCCTCAGTCTTATTTTCAAATAGTCTCATATCTTTAAATAATTAATCAATTTTGGCATTATTATTACTGACAGTTGAAGTTTCAATTGTCCCAACATGCAGGTTCTGCAGAGGGTTGCTGTTAACCATTAGGAAGCCTTGTATACGGTTCATTTTAATCCTTTAGAGGCAAAAAATTAAAGGAATGGCTGGTGATAGTGGATGCACCACAAAAAGAGACCCAAGTCAATAAAAGAACACAAAAAACTCCTTAGGTAGTCAAAGGACTTCAGGACAAAGTCAGTATGAGCAAACAAACAAAAAAGACCAAAAAGTCCAACATCCAAAGGTTTAGTAAAAGTACACACAATAGTAAAGAGCAGAGATTTCGAGTTCAAAACTCTTTTTCAGTGGATAACATACAATTTGCAAAACTGCTCTTATATACATAGACACTAGCCAAATTGTAGTTAAAAGAAAGGATTAGTGCCCACCTATCCAATATTCGGAGGGGAGTTGAAACTAATGCCTTAGCGAAACATATTACTACTAGTGAGCAGGAACATGCATTTAATTTTAGGATTCTGACAAATGTATTTCAGGGTCTACATGGGGGTGACTTGGTAACTAAAACTGAATATTTGGAGTATGAATGGATTAATTTTTTTAGGACTGATAACCACCATGTTTGAACTCTAGTAATAGCCTATTAAAAATGAAATGTGATGTCTTGTGATTTATTGTTTGTAAAATGTTTTGTATATGTTATATATATATATATATATATATATATATATATATATATATATATATATATATATTATATGTTTTATATATATATATATTTATCTATATCTATATATATATATATATATATATATATATATATATATATATATATATATGTATATATATATATATATATATATATATATATATATATATATATATATATATATATATATATATATATATATATATATATATATATATATATATGTATATATATATATATATATATATATATATATATATATATATATATATATGTGGATCCGGACACATGCTAGACTAGCATATGTGCAAATCACAAAACATCGAACACACATACACGAAAGCGCTTAACATCGACAAGCGCTTCCATGTATGTATGCCTGTTTTGTAGATCGGACTACAGTGTGGGTAAGGAAAAATTCCCTTTTCCCCACAGTAGTGCCAATCCGGAGTGAGAATAATAATTTAGGGGAAGTGTGGGGGGGTGCAAAGGGGCAAAGCCCCCCTGCAGAAACGTAGATTTTTTTTTTGAACTATACATACACAGAAGCGCTTCTCGATGTTAAGCACTTTTGTGTATGTGTGTTCGATGTTGTGTGATTCAGACATATGCTAGTCGAGCATGTGTCTTAGACCCATATATATATATATATATATATATATATATATATATATATGGAGTCACTTCAAAACACTGAAAACTCAAAACACTGAAACTACATATCATGCATATACTGAGTTTTAACAACATAAATCATAGTACTTTCCACCAAGTGTAAGTTTAGTGAAGTGCAATCTTGGAGTTGATATATATATATATATATATATATATGTGTGTTCATAGGTTCATAGGTTCATACTAGGCTATCTGCCCGAGGGCATTTACAAGCCTAGCCCATAGTTTTGTGGCTTACGCCACCCCTTTAGTATGGGGAACTATACCCATTATTTTGCTGTGCCTCTGTTGAGCAGTGACACTGAGGTAATCCCTGGGGTATATCTGCGATCTCCCATCCATTGGTCAAGATTTCTCTTGAACAAGGCCAGCGAGGTGCTCTGCCTCACATATACCGGGATTTTATTCCACAGCATAGGGAGTCTTTGGGTGATGAATCTATCCCTCCAGCACGTCCTATTAATAGCCGTGTCGAGGTTTAAGTCTCCCGCCCTTGTGGCTCTGACGGATCTAGATTTTTTGAGGTGAAGCATATTCATCAAATCTGGGTTTGACATGGCCTTGTATGTTAGGCAAAGGTCACCTCTGAGCAAGCGGTGCGCGACTGAATAGAGCTGGAGTTCTTTCAGTCGGGCAGCATAGGACAGATGTTTGAGACCCTTTATCCTTTTGGTGAGGAACTTTTGTGGCCTCTCCAGCTGCTGCAAGTGTCGGGTCAGATACATTCCGAATGGGGCATTGTACTCAATCATTGGTCTGATGAGTGATGAGTATAGGGAGACTATGACCTCCCTTGATCTAGATGAGAATCCCTTCATGATAAGGTGGGCAATGTAGAAGGTCTTCCTAACTACTTTAGCTACATGAAGTGTAGCAGGGGGTGTGGGGGTGCAGCCCCCCCCACATGGTGGGTGTAGGTGGGCTTGCCCCCCCTGCTTACACTTGGTGGAAAGTGCAATGATTTATGTTGTTTAAACTCAGTATATGTATGATATTTGTTTTCAGTGTTTTGAGTTTTCAAGATTTTGAAGTTTCAGTGTTTTGAATGTCAGTGTTTTGAGCTTTCAGTGTTATGGAGTGAATCTATCTATCTATATATATATATATATATATATATATATATATATATATATATATATATATATATATTTTTATATGTTTTGGTTGACATGACTTTTGTCATATGACCGGCTTTTTAGTATTCATTGGCTGGTGTCTATGTATATAAGAGCAGTTTTGCACATTGTATGTTATGCATTGAAAAAGAGTTTTGAACTCGAAAGCTCTGCTTTTTACTGTTGTGTGTGCTTTTGTTAAACCTTTGGATGCTGGACTTTTTGGTATTTTTCATTTGTTTGCTCATACTGGCTTTGTCCTGAAGTCATTTGATCACCTTACTAAGGAGTTTTTTGGGCTCTTTTATAAAAGTCTTTCTGAGAATTTTCCATATTAGAAATGTTATGTAGTAAATCATCAGTCTAGTGCATATGCTTATACCCACCATTTTAAATTAAAATGGGCTATATAATTTTATTACCTTGTATTATCTGTAAAAAAAGGTTTAAGATCAAAATGAAGAAGGCAGGGGATAAGGGATATGCCTGCATGATTCTGTCATGTTATTCACTATTTGACGTCATCTGAGGGCTGTACATCACAGGACATTCTGCTGTAGCAGGGTTTGCCCTTATACTTAACTTAATTTTAACATCAGTGAACTGTAATCAATGGGTCTGCTTGTCTGGAGATGACAGGTCTCCTAATAGAGACAAATAAATCTACGAAGCCTCCACTGCTACTTGTAAAGCCTTACCTTAAGCTTTTGGCCATATCCGTTTGCATTGTGGAAACAGCTACATAGACGTGGTTACCATGAGGCATGGTCAAGTGAGCATCTCTTCAGTAAACCTTGGCTTAGTGATGCTTCTCACAATTGCCTACACATACAGTTCTGCATCTCCTCCAAGTACCAGTCATGCCAGAGCCTGGAAAATGAGCCTAATCTTGTCAGCATGTAGGTGGAGCCTCATCATTCCTTCCCTCACATGCCAGCTCCATTAGGCACCCAAGATGTCAATCACACTTGAGTTGCCAGGGACATACTAAAGGATTTATCCTGATATGCCAACAGAGTTGGCTGGAATGCTTATGCATAATAATTTGCAAATTAAAAGAGTAAAATGGCAAATAAAATTAACTAGTTTTAAACTTTTAAAATGCAGTAATGATCTTAAAACAGTGGTTATTTAGAAGTTTGAATATCTTGAATTGAAACAGGTACTCCTTCCTGGCTCACAATATACCTTCCTAAAGATATGAAACCTAAGGCACCTCCTGAAGGAACTCTGTCCTACATGCCCAAATCAAGGAAAGTAGCTGTTTCCAGAGACCAGGTGTTAGATAAAAAAAATAAAAGTCCTAGTGTGGTCCTTGGGACAACCAGCAGTCCCACACCTGAAAACTTGAGTTGAGAGTTGGCTTGCAGGAACATAGTGCCTCAGCAACTTTTTTAGATAAGCAGAACCCAGATCGCGTAAGAGCATGGAAGATTTGAGTCAAAATCTTAAATTCACGTCAAGTCACAACTAGCAGCCAGCTCTGATGGTGCAGCATAGGCGCAATGTGAGAAGATCTACTACCATTCTTAGATCCAAGGCTGAGATGCAGCACTTGGTCTGAACATTATGTTTCACATGGACGTAAACTGTCATAATGAAAGTTGACATTTGATGCCTAAGTGTTAGCTTGTCAATGGGAATAATTGCACATGTGAGACAAATTCCACCTGATTCCCTCCATATATAATTTATGGTGATGGAAGATAAAAAGCTGATGCATGCATGATAGCATGGCTCAACGTTGCCTCAGTCTTAGATGGAACTGGTTTCAGTTGAATAAATTTCATCCGATCCAGGGTGCTATCCAGACAGTCTTACAATGATGACAAATCAGGCACAGACTCTGGAAAAAAGAAAAGATAAAGATGAATATTATCAGCATAAGACTTATAAAAAATATCTCCTTTTACTGTGCTCTCCCTTAGTGGCAACATGTACACTATGAATAATGGGAGAGTCAAGATCACACACTGGTGTACATCATACCCCAGCAGGTAATATCCAGAGTAATTCAGCCTTGATACCACACATTGCATAGCACCAGGCAAATATGATTGAAACCAGTTGAAATCCATATCCAACGTTGACGAATACAGAAACTGTGCATGTGGCTGCAAAAAAATATCTGTGGCCACAGTTTCTGGTACAAAGTTTCTTAATCAACAGGACTTCCGAGCAGAAACAAGGTGAGTAATAACTCTTTACCATATCCCGACATTTCATCTTGGGTCTCTGAGAATTTTGTTTTTAACGCTGCCATTAACCGAGAACAACCGCTTGGCAATGAAAGTATGAATGAAACTGCCAACATTGTTTCCAACCTGAAATTACTGGACAGTTTGTTGGTTAAAATTAAAAAAACTAAATTAGAAATCTCTTATTTCCAAGAGTGTCTGTCACGCAGAATAGTTCCAAAGGACTCAGGTATCATCAATATCCAACGGGTCTACTAGCTAACTCAATATTTCATAAGGACCTCTTAGCCATCTTCGATCGACATGGCTTTGAGCTCTTAGAACTTATGATCAAACATTATACTATATCTGTTGAGACACTGAACCAGGAAGCAGGTGTACTGGACAATAAAATAAAACTGGTCAATGAGTTTAATAGATACAAATATGAATACGGAAGACTTTTTACTAGTATCAACGACTATTTAATTAAACTTAAGAACAACAAAATTAAAAAACTTGATAGGGACAGTAAAGCCTATAGGGAAGGTCTCACTTACCCTATTCCATCTTCAGCTCAGGTTTGGCATCCTTCGAATAGGGCAAACGAACTTGGTAACAACATTACAGTTCCTATGCTTAATTCTAATGACTGCCTTGTGACCAATAGTTATCATGACACCAATTTCGTAAATGATGTAACGACTGGTCAAGACGCTTTACCAGGTGAAATTAGGAGGAGTAAAAGGATTCAGAACATCAATAATATTAAGACCATGCAACATAATGTTAATTCTCATGACCCTAATTTTTTAGGGGCATGACCCAAATAACAACAACAACGTCAGCAGAAGAATCGTTTCAACAGAAAGGGGAACAACTTCAAGAATTAAATACGAGTTTAGCAAGTGAACTGTTTCAATCTGATTTGTCATTTAATTGTGAACCTTTATTGGATGCTATTGTTTTTGACACTGATTCCGATTTGAATGTTAGTGATTTAGTACAACTAGGTCCAGGGTTTGAAAATGTTACCTTACCTGAACATTTAAATCAACAGTTTCCAGTCATTACAACTAATATGAATGGAGACTTTAAAGTTTACAACTTTTCCTCTGTAGAAATTTCACCAGTCATGGTAGAATTATTTTCCAAGGGGTACACTTATGTACCTATGCAGAATGTGGATTTTGTCTAAACCATTATTGACGTCAAGATGTTTACGAGGAAACAACTTTTGATTAATGATGGGAGGTGAGTCACTCTTCGATACCAATGCATCTTTTAGAATTCCGAGCACATTTAATCCACCCTTGCACCCTCTCATTCAGATGTTTGAACAAATGTGTGAACTAGACATTAGACAGAAGTTTGCTCAAAGCTCTGTGAAAAGGAATGGTAATGTCCAGAGTAATGTCGAACAAGAATGCCTAGAATATATAAGATCTAGTAATATATGCATTTGTAAACCAGATAAAGGAGGGGGTCTTGTGATTTTCGATAATACAGACTACTTTGAATGCATGACATGTTTATTGAATACTTCTTCTTACTCTTTAAGTTCTAGATCAGAAGTAAACAAAGCTTGCAACACAATAAAGAACTGTATAGAAGAAATGTATATAGAAGGGAGTCTGGATCAACAACTATACAATTATGTAACTACAATGTATCCTAGGTATCCATACTTATTTGGAATACCGAAAATACACAAGGACATTTTTAATCCCCCTATGCGCCCTCTAGTTGACGGGCGCGGATCACCCACATATGCCTGCGCCAAAGTAGTAGATGCGATTTTACAGAAGTACGTAATTAAAGAAAATCAGATTTGCAAGGACTCATGGTCCTTCTTAGAGAAAATCAATGCTTTAGATTTCACTGCTGAGTACAACTTCCTTACAGTTGATGTGAAGGATTTGTATTCTAGCATTCCACATACTACAGCCATTGATTGGGTTGGTGAAATGTTGAAGAGGAAAGGAGCTAGTAATAGGGACATTGAACTATCTAATGAATTAATGGAACTGATTCTCAGTAAGAACTATTTTATGTTTGACGAAAATTTCTATCTGCAGGCAGTGGGTGTAGCTATGGGTTCCCTATGTGGGGCCAGTATAGCTAATTTAGTAATGGCCCATTGGGAACATACATATGTATTTAACAACCAATTAGCCCAGGAAGGTATTGTTTATTACACCCGCTATCTAGATGATATTTTTATTTTATTAAATGGAGACGAGTCTTTTGGAAGTAGATTAGTCAAGTACTTCAACAACACTACTGAATTCTTGGATTTCACTTTTACTTTTAGTTATGAAAACATCGCTTATTTGGACATTTATCTATCCAAAGATTTGAACTTGTCCTGTTATGTTGCTAAAGTACATAGGAAAACTACATTTTCCAATTCTTTCTTACATTACACTAGTTGTCACCCTTTTTTTCAGAAAAAAGCTGTTGTTAAGGGACAACTTGTCAGGGCAGCCAGAATAGTGAGCCTTGAAGATGACTTTATTAATGAATGTGAGCTACTTAAGAGCATGTTCTTGTTTCGTGGCTTCCCTGAGACTATGTTGGACGAGCTTATCAGTGAAGTTACAAACAAACGTAGTAATAATTTTTATAGACCACTACTACAAGTTAAGGGTTTACATCACCAGGTCACTGACATTAGTGCCGATATTGAGTCAACCTGCCATCATTCTTCTAGGTGTGACATTACCCAAAACCCTAGATTTATTACTACCTTTAACACTGACAGTAACATCTGTTGGAACATTATTAAGAAAAACTGGGATTTGTTTAAAATCGACACTAATGTTTTTGTGAAGTTGGGCCATTCACCACAAGTTACATATAGGAAAGCAAGAAACTTAAAATCAATGTTTGAATACCAACAGCCTTTACGGTCGAAGACAATGGGTATGTATAAATGCCAGGCCTGCAACTATTGTAAATTTGTTATCAAATCCAACAGGTTTAGAGTGTACAACAGACAGTTCTATTTAAAGTGCAGAGCTAATTGTAATTCTACCATGATAGTTTATTTAGCCCTATGCCAGAACTGTCCAGCTTTTTATGTGGGCAAAACAGAGCGTAGACTCCGTGACCGCATGTACGAACACATTTATGCGGTTAAAAAGATGAAGTTAGACAATGCTTTAGCTAAGCATAAATCTTCGTATCCTGATCATTTTTTTAAGTTTATGGCCATAGACCAAATCTGTCATGAAGTTAGGGGTGGCCCAATTCAAGTCAGGTTGGAAGAACATGAGTTAATGTGGCAGATTAGGTTAAATACTTATCACTATCCAGGGTTGAACAACACTGTTCAATTTCTAGTATTTTAAAATTATTACGTTTTAAAAGATGACTATTTAGTGTGATTCAATTAAGTATTAATTTTTACAGGTTAGCATGTACAATCTTGTTATTTTTGTACAGCATTCATTATTAAATTGAGTATATGTTGGTTACTAGTCAATATGTTTGAGTTTATATTTTTACATCCGTCTTTAAATTTGGTTCTTAAAACTGGACTTAATTCAAGACGCTTAGCTTTTATGTGACTGTATAACTTTAAAATGTATTCACTTCTTAATTGTGATTAATTGATTATGGCAATTGTTATATAAGAGCCTGTTTTTTAACACTAGCTTTGTCTGAAGAAGTTTGCCAAAGGAGGCAAACGAAAAGCGCTTCATAATAAATTATTTAGCTATTTGAGCGTCCGTTCCTTGCTTCACAGCTTTTGTATTTTTTTGGTTGTTTTACTTTCCTAGTTTATGAAATCCATATCTGATAACCTCGGGTGTCTGTAGGCACTCAGTTAGGATCACATGATTTACAGTATCTAAAGCTGCTGAAGGAATAAGCAGGATGAAGGCTGAATTCTTTTTAAATCCCTCACCATGAAGAGGTCATTAACCATTAGAATGAAGACTGTCTTAGTGCAATACCCCGATTTTAACCCAGACTGACAAGGCTGTAATAAGTCATTCAATCCAGATGGGAATATAGCAAAATACAAACCACTTACTCAATTAACTTTCCAACAAAGGGAAGGTTTAAGACAGGATGATAATTTTCCAACAGAGTCACATACAAAGGATGTTTTCTTGAGAACTGGGATAACAAAAGCCTCCTTTAGAGAAAAAATAGGAACAACACATTTGTCAGTAGGGATTGAACAATGCAGAGAAAACTGGGGAGAGCAACAGGAGATAAGTTCTAATTAGTCTCACTGAACCTAGATCCAAATAACAATACATCAACCACATAGCAGAAAGTGTCAGTGAGCTTCTCATAAGTAACCTGCTCAAACTTGGCCCTACATAAGTCTAAGTAACCTGTTTGTGACAAACAACAATCCTCAAAGTGCATCTTATCTTGGTAAACTTATCTGCCAAACTCATGCAACTTCTTCATATTCTTCAGAGGAAAAACATTCTGCATAGTCAAACAGGCTGGGCTACACAATCCACTAACAACCCAGAAGAGCACAAATTTTCTGACCAGTTTCAGTAATGGTCATCTTGGACAGAAATGTGGCCCTCTCTTGTATGATCTCAGCCTGGTAAAAAGCATAGCAAGAATAGCCTCACAAAGGCATATCTTACTTTCTTACCCCATTGTGGTTTAAACTTTTGCTCTAGCCTACACATCATCCATAGCTCTTGATCAGTCTAAGGTTTGCAATGAACCAGTGGTCCAGGATATATATTCACAATGTCAACCAAAGTCAGTAAATTATAATGTAAACTAGATAATCCGCAGTGGCCTCCTGTAAGAACTGGTTGAGAATCAGACAGACAGTGTCAATTTTTTTTGCCATTAGAGCTTTACATTTCAGTAAATCAACAGTTCAAAACTAAAGTGTGAGAAATTCAAGTCAAGAGTGACCAGACCAGGAAAACCGCTCCACAGCCAAATCACTGATTTCAAGATTTAGCTGAAATGTTAAGTGCAGAGAATGATCAAACTTTTCAATCACAACTGAAACAACGTGTGAAACCAAAGCTCTACAGGTCTCATTCACAATAACAAAGTAGAATGGCATAGTGTTAAGACTAAATTATATACCTTAGAAGGTATTTTTTAATTTCTGAAGTACCAGTATGCGTACATTAGGGTCTATCTGCTCAAAGGCCCTTTATGCATCTACTAACATTAAAGCTAAATCTCTGGTGAACTGAAATTTGTTATTCTGACTATACAACACAGTGGCTTGCAAAACGTGATTAGCTGTATTCATATCCATTTCTGGAAGGCATCTCTACTGATTGGGATCTACTACAGTCAACAGATATTATTACTACTTTTGTGCATGTTTTGCAACACTGAGAATCAAAATGGGATGATAGTTCATCTTTCTTCCTTTCTTCTCTAGATTTTTATTTGGCTTGGTAGAAGAAGAATTTTTGCCAAGCTGAAATAGTTGCCTGGTTGCCATCCTGCAAAAGTTTAACATTGTTGTAATTTTACCAGAGGCTGGCAGAAATGTTATTGAAACTTTATTTACAGTTCATCTGGCAGCATGTCGATGCCAGATGCATGGACAGTGCAATTAAAGGTATTACTTCTGTTAATTCAAAATCTTGAAAGCTGGAATATCATTAAAGCTGAGGTTAAGGCAAAGCTGGTTCCCTTGGCTTGAGCACATGACTTGGAAGTCATACAGATTTTGAAAAGATCCCTGAAATTTAGTTATTGTCAATGATCACTTAGTTTTAATAGTTAACAGCTCTTAAGTAATTTCTCTCCCTTTTGTTTTTTTTTAAATATGGAAGAAAAAACAATTCATCTTAATTTGTCTTGAAATACATATAGCAACTATACAATAGATAACAGTTTTTTTTCCATGTCAGATGGCAACTCTTTAATCTGCAACGCCAGTGTATTTATTCATGAATATAATGTATTTGTCACAGTATGCTGTCACTATAGTTTTTACTATTTTAAGTTGCTGAGTCAACATTCTCATTTGTACTATTTGTTCCATGTATCTCCTAGATGATGGCATCAAGTATAGCACCTTAACTAATTTAAATGCTTTAAATGTAGTTCCTTCCCAAGTAAAAGGCACTGATTGATAGTTTGGGACCACTAATTTCTAACTTTCTTTATTTGTCTGCAATAATGTCTTCAGAAATCTGAGTATTTATCATAACTATGTAATCAGGTGCAGGGTGTGAGCAATCTTATATCAGAATTGAAGGTGAATGACACACAGTAATCCAAGTGTGCATGTATATTATAGTAGTGGTCAAGGTTCTGAAGTTGGACCTAAATTTCTGGTGATGGTGGTCGACATTTACTGCACTACTGGCTTCTAATGGGTACAGTCTGGAGTACTACTCCCATGTTTCCTTATGCCATTACAGAGCAATGTCTTTTCTTATTCTATTCCATTTTGTTTACAAGTTTAAGTTTAAAAGAGGCCCTGGTTGAAGAGATTATCTTTATTAGTACGTTTTAAAGGGTTGAACTTGGATTAAATTTGTAAAGTGTGAACATCAGATGATATGGGAGCCAGCTTAATTGGGTACTTAGAAAAGGCTAGTTGCATGGTGTTAGAAAAATATGTATTAATGTGTGTATGCTTAATGCCAAATTAATAATCAAGTGTTTTTAATATTCTTTTCATTCTATTTTTCATGCACTGTGTTATATACAAATTGAGTTTCATATGAGACTGAAAAAGATGCTTTTCTAAAACTGCAGCATGCTTACTGAAACTTGCAAGTTGCCCTCTGACCTAGTAACTGCTAGCACAGCAATATTCTTGTTTATGCCTTGTGGAAATGTACTTGAGAAGCAGGTGTTTATCTGCTAGGTCAGAAGCATATGAATGAACAATACTCTATATTATAAATGTAATGATTCTAGACAAACAGCCTTGTTCAGAGGATGGGAACCTCTGCAGCTGCAGTAGTTTAGAGATAAGGTAGACAAAGGATTATTAGAGAAATGAACTGCTAGCATTGTGCTTGATTTAGCCGTAGTATCTTGAATGTAACATAACAAGTATCTAACTGAAAGTAACCAAGGCCATGTTGTTTTCCTCAGGAAGTTTCACATAAAAATTGTTTAAATCAGCAGAAATTCATGGGAAAGATGGTCAGCAGATGATGATGAAAAGGTGGTAATCTGTTACGTCAGCATGGTAGGACATGATTAATTTGATAACCTATAAAAATGAATGCATTTCCTGTTTCTGGTTAGACAAACTCTGTATTAGCACGTTTTTGTCTCCTTGCTGCAAGATTAAAGTGCCTTAACCTGAACCTACCGTGTTTTGATCATTTTTAAAGTATATTTTTCCTTTGACAGATTGGTCCTTCGGACCGGAAACATATCTCTCGCTCTAGGCCTAGGTCAGAATTGAGCCCGGTGGCATGCATTCATATGGAGAAGATGCCAAATCAGCTCTTCTGTTTTGAAAGGCCTCCGACTGAATTGTCGTTCGAAAGAGGCCAGCCACTGTTTCTGATCTGGGATTGGAGGACGAGTCAACGATCCGGTGGATCAACTCACGGAGGGTCAGGTAAGGAGGAATTACCTTATTTCTGTTTTAAGATCAGGGACTAGGTACAGAACTGTTTTTTGTCAGGTAAATTTGCATATGCAGATTAGGGACAGAAAAAGGGGTTACTGTTCTTTGTCATAGATCAGGGAAACAGAATAGGTAGACAGTTATTCTAGATAAACTGTGAAAATGTATAGATTTGTGGTACCACGTGATAGAAAGGGTTATGTAACAATTTACAGCTTAGCTGAAACACCAATGGGAAATCAGTGCACAAAAAGTTCCCGGGACACGCCCCTAACTGAAGACGCGAAGTACATGCAATTACAGCGTGCCGATAATGTTAAATATTACACCAAATGGGTCGATAAGTATAAATTCGAGGGTAATTTAGATAAACTTGCGCTTATGAAACTTGTAAAACAGTTAAAAATAGACGGGAAAGGTCAATTAAAAAAGCAGAGACAATTAGGAGTCCCTTAGGCGCATAGGTGGCTTGAGGAAGCAAATCTTAGGGAGCAGAGAATTAAAAATTCAAAGACAATGTTCTTAGATAAAGAAGACAATAACTTAGTAATAGCAACGGCCCCTCTTTCGCCCCCTCCACTTCCGTTGCCAGAATATGAAGCAAGTGGACGAGCTGATCCACCTCCGCTATACCCAGCAGTCCCTGCAAAAGCACAACCATTTGTCAGGGATCCTATCGAGACCAGGTCTCAAACACGCGACTTGAGGAGGGCAATTAAATTAAATTAATTAAATAGAGCATCACAGGCTATGAGTGAAGAAGAGATGTGTCCGCTTATAGAGGTACCGAATCCTCAGGCAGGACAGGCAGGACAAGATCCGACTCTTTTGGTTTATATACTGTGGACACCAGAAGATATCCGGAAAGCCACGGAAGGTATTCCCCACCCAAAAGTGAATTTTAGAAAATTTTTAGAAGACTTACAGGGTATGAGATTAAGTTACCATTTAAATGGAGAGGAAGTAGAAAAAGTAGTTAGACAAATTGTGGGTCTAGATTGGCACATGATTAGTGGCGACTGGAATCCTTGTGACGCACAACTTAGACCACTCCCACATACTAATGCAGAACTGGATGGCAGAGTGAAAGGTCTGACAGACCGAATCTCTGAAAAGTGGAAGCCTAGGGCTGATTGGACTTGCATTAATCAATGCATTCAACAGGAAGGTAAAACAGTTGATAGATATTATGCTAGACTGTTAGAGTGTTTTAATAATCACTGTGGAATGCAGATACCAGAAAACCAGACACATGATTCCTCATATGAACAACAGTTAAAGAACGCATTCTTGAAGGGTAGTATAACTCCCATTAGTAGCTTTATTATGAAGCATATGGTAGATCATCAAACAAGTAGATTACAGTCATTACTTGAATATGCTAGACATGCAGAAAGGCATTTTAATAGTAAAAAGAAAAAGAAAACTCAAGTATTTTCAGCAGAAGATGGGTCAGAAGTATTTGTAGTACAAACTGGGAAAAAGGGTAAGAAAAATACCCAGGGAAATAAACAATCTGACAAACGATCAAAAGATTTTGAGGAAAGAAAGAAAAAGGGTGAGTGTTTTAAGTGCGGGAAAAAGGGACATTTAGAGAGGGATTGCAGGCTAAACAAGAAGGCGACTACAGAAAATAAGGAGGATGAGGAATGACTATATGATAGTCAGGAATCATTAGAAGAGAGTGAGCAGGGAAAGGTAAGTGTAAATGTGATAGCAGGAGAAGAAGATGTGACACAAGGGGTAGAGGATGTATCTGAATACACAGACATAGAAGAAAATGAAATTTTAGACCTAGCTCTTTTGAGCTTAGAGCTTTACTTAGCAGACACCAAACTGGAAGTGACGCTTCTGGTAGAGGGGAGGGAAGTTAAATTTTTGTGTGACTCAGGGGCTTCACGAACCCTGATACACCCTTCCGAACTACCGGAAGATACAGAATCACCAGATTATATACTAGTGAAAGCAGCTAATGGACAGCTGTATCGGGAGCCACTCTCCCGTGACATAACAATAATAGACCCTGTTTCAGGGATGACTCAGAAAAGTAAAATTGTAGTTTTAGCAAAATGCCCAGTAAATCTTTTGGGTAGAGATTTGATGCAGATATTTGGCATAGCCGTAGTTCCAACCATGCAGGGTATGGAAGCACAGTGACAAATGGACACTTTTGTAGTGCGACCAGAGGGTGAAATGTATTATTGGTACAGCCAGGACTTGGTTACGACTGGTCCGGGGGCAGTAACTGAAGAACTGATGAACGTAGCCATCAGCAAGTTCCCCTCCCTCGACATTGACAAACAGCATTTGTTGCATTGTACTCTTTATTACTGTAATAGACCAGGACCTGATAAAGATTATGAACAAGAATTGTTTCAGAACCATGCAAACAGGCTAGTATTGCGAAACTTGTACTGGGATACAGAAGGGAACAGTGTAGCAAGCTGTTCATTGCCCCAGGAATTTTTAGCACTTTACAAATCTAATCGATTGCCACATGTTAGTTTGACTAAGAACAAAACTTTAAAATGGGCAGACTTAGGTGAAAAAGTCACAAGGTGGGAAAAGCAGACAGACTTAGAGCTCTCCGAACAGGGAGTACAGAAACAGAAATTGAATTGGATTACACAGACACACCCAGCTGTACACTCACAAGCTAGTGAGAATAGCTGAGTATTACTCTTATTGGAAGAAGAGGAAAAAGCCTTGCGAGACATACCAGACATTCTCTGGTCAGCAGGGAAATCAGATGTAGGACTAATACGAACACCAGGACCAGTTACCATAATGCCAATGTTAGCATTTAGGCTCCAGAAAAGACAGTATCCCTTGAGGAAGGATGCAGAGGTAGGAATCAAGCCTATCATAGCAGCCTTACCTAAGGAAGGAGTCTTAATAGAATCTCCTGATTCACCATGTAATAACCTTTATTTCCTGTAAAGAAAGCAAACGGGGAATAGCGTATGGTCCAGGACTTACAAGCTGTAAATAATGCAGTTATACCCAGGGCACCAACAGTGCCAGATCCACACACCTTACTGAATGATTTAAAGCCAGAGCAGAAATGTTTTTCAGTGGTAGACATTGGTAATGCATTTTTCTCGATACCGATATACCCTGACAGCCAATATTGGTTTGCATTTACATTTCAGGGAAAGCGGTACACATATACCAGATTACCACAGGGATATTGTGAAAGTCCAACAATATTTGCACAGGAAATGGCAAGCAACCTGGCGGGATTTATCCCACCGAAAGGTAGATTCTACTTTATGTAGACGACATTCTGCTGGCAGCCCCCACCCAGCAAGAATGCAAGGAGGACACGATAGCTTTATTACGATTCTTAGCTACTTAAGGTCACAAAGTAAACAAAGACAAGTTACAGCTTTGGAGAAAACAAGTTAAATACTTGGGATATGTAATATCCAAAGAAGGTAGAATATTAGATGAAGACAGAAAAACAGCGATTTTACAAGCACCTAGACCAACTACCAAGAAGGAAATTATGTCCTTCCTGGGAACTACTAATTTTTGTTGGAGTTGGATACCAAACTATACTTTGGAATCTGCTCCACTGGCTGATTTAATATTTAAAAAGCTGATGGCAGCACAAGATTTATTACAATGGACACCTGAAGCAGAAGCAGCTTTCTGTAAGCTGAAACAATTGATAGCATCATCCTTAGTTTTAGGATTACCAAACTATAACAAGCAATTTATCCAAACTGTAGATTGTAAGCAAGGTTATATGACATCAGTATTAACACAGCAACATGGGGACAAACAACGCCCCTTAGCTTACTATTCATCACAGTTAGACCCAGTGGCGCGATCCTTGCCCCACTGTGTACAAGCAGTAGTTGCAGCTGCAATGGCAGTGCAGGCTTCAGCCTCAGTAGTGTTATTCCACCCTCTCACATTGAGAGTGCCTCATGCAGTCACAATTATTTTACTGCAAGAAAAAGTAGCATATCTTTCTCCAGCTAGGCATCTTTCCTGTATGACCATACTGTTGAGCCAACCTCATATGACAATTGAACGATGTACAACCTTGAATCCGTCAACTTTGCTTCCAACCCCTGCAGATGGCAAACCACACTGCTACCTGCAGGAGATTGAACAAAAGACACTACCTAGTCAAGACCTTATGGATGTTCCCTTGGATGATGCCGAGGTGACATGCTATGTGGATGGCTCGTGCAGGAGGGGTCCTACAGGACAGAACCTAGTGGGGTATGCAGTCGTTTCTGATACTGAAACTTTAGAAGCAAAATCTTTACCACACAACTTATCTGCACAAGCAGCAGAATTGATTGTCTTAACAAGGGCATGTACCTTAGCAAAAGGTAAGAGAGTGAACATTTATACTGACAGTCAGTATGCTTTTTCTACTGTACATGTTTTTGCGCAACAGTGGAAAAATAGAGGAATGATAACATCTACTGGTAAACCAATTAATCATGCGCAACTTATTTTAGATTTGTTAGATTCAATTCAGTTACCTAAAAAAGTAGCTATTTGCAAATGCGTAGCTCATACGAAACAACAGGATAGAACTTCAAAAGGTAATGCACAGGCTGATACAGCTGCAAAGCAGGCAGCCTCAGCCACAGAAACTTTTCTTTTGAGTGAGGAATTACAACCCTCAGCGATTTTAGATTTAGAAATGTTAAAAACAATGCAGACACTTACTACAAATATTGAGAAACAAAAGTGGATAAAACGAGGAGCAATCCTTGAAAAGGGACTGTACATCTCCAAGGAAAAGAAACCGATTTTGCCATCTAATTTGTTTAGATATGCGGCGTTGTTGAGCCATGGGCAGAGCCATGTCTCAACAGGGGGGATGGTACAGTTAGTGAATCGAGTGTTTACAACCTACGGGTTTACAAACTATACAAAAAATTTTTGTGCAGCATGCCATGTTTGTAACAGGCATCATGCACAAGGGGCGTTGAAGCCTAAGCAAGGGAATTTTCCTACACCACCATATCCATTCCATACTATGGATTTCATAGAATTGAATAAATGTGAGAATAAGAAGTATTGTCTTATTATAGACATGTTTTCCAAATGGGTAGAAGTGTTTCCAACTAAAAATCCAGATGCAGCTACTGTTGCAAAGGTCCTCGTTAAAGAAATTATACCCAGATTTGGTATACCGGAAAAGATTTATAGTGATAACGGGACACATTTCGTGAACCAAACAATCCAACAACTCAGTCATTATTTTGGGATATCATTAAAGAACCACTGTGCGTACCACCCTCAATCTGCAGGGCTAGTAGAGAGGCACAATGGGGTATTGAAGAATAAGCTTAGGAAATTGATAGAAGAGACACAGAAAAACTGGGTGCACTGTTTGCCTTTAGCACTGTTGAGTATGAGAACTGTTCCAAATGTAAAGCGATTAACTCCTTTTGAAACTTTGTTTGGGAGGGCACATTATACACCTCAGTGGAAACCTCTCATGCCTACAGAGCAGGAGGCTGACAGTTCACTTGCAGGATATATGAGGCGATTTTTGAATAACAAACTTTTGCAGTTAAATTCTGTTTCAGATAAAGAGCAATTGAAATCGGAAGCACCAGTAGCCCCAGACACCTGGGTCTGGGTGAAGATTGTGAAACGGAAGAATTGGAGCTCTCCGAAGTGGGAAGGTCCATACCAGGTACTAGTGTCGACACCCACTGCAGTCAAGATCGCAGAGCGAGCTTCCTGGATTCATTTGATGCACTGTAAACTGGTTAAAAACTTTGAACTGGACAAAAACTTTGTTATTGTTGCACAACAAGAACAAAATGGCCAGATACAGAGTGAGTAGAGACACTGAGCAACCTCAGAAAACTTGTATGATTGTTTTTATTGCAATATTGATCACACTGTTCTTTTTGCTGTGGCCGTTCTTTTTTCCTGCCACAAAGGTTGAACTGATTAGACGTAATGAACCAAACATAGACTGGCATCCGAACTTTAACACTTATCAGGCAATTACACGTGTGTATGCAGAGACTTTTAATGTTTCAAACTGCTGGGTCTGTACGGCCATACCAACAGCATACAGGTGTTTATTAATGACTGCTATCCCCCTAGGGGTCAATGAGACCTGGGAAAATCTGGTTTTTGACACAGTCGCTATTAAAGCACAAGATAAGGTAGCACTGTATTTACCTGTGACACAAAAAGGAATTGTATGTTTTTACAAAAACTGACTCCATCCAAGTTGGATGGAGTAAATGCAATGTTACAGTACAGTACAAATGTTATAGAAAACCAAATGATTTGAGTGGATCTTGTAGTACAGATTATGACTCATTTTTGAAATCTATGCATAAAACTCTTGATCAGGTACAGCACAATCCTGTACTTTTCAAACAGTTATCAGTGATAGATAGGAAAATGTTTCATGCAGGGCAGTCATTTCGTAACAAAGTAATGACTAAGGTAGAGGATTGTTATTTTGTATGTGGTAAAAAAGGCATATAAATGGTTACCTGAGAATTGGTCTGGCAGTTGTTTTTTGGGATACCTGGTTCCGGCCATCCGACACACTGCAGTTTTGCCTCAGGGGAGTATTCGAAATACTCAAGACGTAACCAAAAAGACTGTTAAGAAACCTGACAATCCAGTGGGATGAATTGAAGCAGGGTGGAAAGACCATCGTAATGTGGGAACCAAACGTGTGCACATGGACTTGAGTGATGCTGTTATATCCTGGGCAGGTATATCACCCATGTATGGCGGAGTTAAATCAATATGGGAGCTGCGAAAACTGTCCAAACTTCTTGAAATAATGAGTAATGCGACTTTTTCTGCCCTTGAACTGATAACTGATGAACTGAATGCCATGAGAACTGTAGTGCTTCAAAACCGAATGGCTCTTGACTTCACCCTAACGGCGAGAGGTGGAACTTGCGCTTTAATGTGTTCATTCCTGACCATCAGCATGAGATTAACGACCATCTCGAGGTGATTCAGCAAGTGTCGGCCATGATAAAACCAGGCCCAAACCCTCTGACAGAGTTTTTTCAGAATGCCTTCGGGGGGTGGGGCTCCATTTTTATGAACATATTGATTGCTATTGGGGTAGGATTACTCCTAATAGGAGTTTGTATTTGTTGCGGAATCCCCTGCATGAAGAAATTAATTAATGAATTCATAGATATATCCGTATCTGAGA
>NC_056741.1:1654883923-1654963923 GCF_019279795.1 Protopterus annectens | reverse complement strand
CTGCATCATGCAAATGAGATGAGAGCACAAAAATGACTTCTGCAGCTATGTGGAATTCTAAATGTTGTCAATACTAAGAGGTGTAAGACACTCTTGTATCCATTTACACACACACACACACACACACACACACACACACACACACACACACACACACACACACACACACACACACACACACAGCCAGCAGTCTCACTGCTGTATTTGAACTCCCTACCCATTGACTGACACAATCTACCCAAAAATGTATTATACACATGTGCCATATGAGACTACCTTAGTGGTATGAGACTGCATTATTGAAATGATGACCTCAGTGTACTGCAGACAGTACACATTTGTGGCTAGAGTGAAAAGGGGATGTGTGCTTGATCTGACCATGTAAATGTTTCTCAAAAGTGGGAGTCAAATGAGCACACCTGTTGAATTAATCCTCCAGTGATGCAGTGGACCCACCATCTCACATGCAAGTTGATTATTGTTTGATTAGAACCCCTTGCCTATCTAGTCATACAATCTAGAGGACACACCATATTTAATGTAAGCATCATCCTAGAAGTCTGACTTCAACAGTGTGAGAGAGCAGTTTATAGAGGATGACATCAGTGTTGCGGAGAAGATGATGTTGGGAGAAAGGTCTGACATTAATCTGGACTCACTCTACAGTGTAAAATTTACCACAGACTACGACTTATTGAGGACAGCAGTATACACAACTCCATACATACACGCACACATGTACATGTTGACTGCTGTGCGGTTAGAACTCTTTACCTATCTAGCTATGGACTCTAAATGACACAGTGCTTAAAGGAAGTCATCATCATCATCATCATCCCCCTTTTTCCCATTTACATGGGGTCGGGGTATCGTATTAACTGTCGCCAGCTCTCTCGATTCAGTGCCACTCTCCTGCCTTCTTCAACACTCATGCCTGACTGTTGCAGATCTTCTTTCACACAATCCATCCACCTCTTTGCTGGACGCCCTCGCTTCCTCTTACCTTCTTCCTGTCTGTCCCAAATCTCCCTCACCAGATTGTCTTCTGCTTTTGTACACATGTGCCCATACCATCGTAATATGTTCTCTTTGATCTTTTCTGCAATTGGAGCTACTTTGGCTTCTGCTCTTATGTCCTCATTTCTTCGCCTGTCCCGCAGTGTGCATCCTACCACCTTTCTCAGGCACTTCATTTCCATCACCTCTAGCTTCTTCAATTGTTCTGCCTTTACTGCCCAGGTTTCTGTACCATACAGTAGTACTGGTCGCACCACTGTCTTGTACACCTTACTTTTCAGCTTCTTTGGCATTCTTCTGTCATAGACTGCACCTGATACTCTATGCCAGTTGGCTGCAGCCCCTCTGATTCTAGCTTTGACCTCTTCATTCAGACTACCCTTCCCCTCAACCACCCCTCCCAGATACTTGAAGCCGTTTACCTGTTCCACTATCTTCCCATCTATCTCTATTCTCAGCTTCTTCTGATTTCCCTAATCTGCTGCCATTACCACTGTCTTATTTGTGCTTAAAGAAAGTGCCACTGCAAAAGTCTGACATTTATAGTGTACGAGTGCACTTTATAGAGAATGACATCATTGTGGTGTTGCAGAGAAGATGATGTTGGGAGAAACTGATGTGGACTCACCCTACAGTGTAAAATTAATTCCAGAAATTATTATTGACCAAATGTATGTTTGTTCCAGCAGTAACTAGGGTCATATTTATGAAACACAGGAGGGAAGAACAGTAGTGGCAGGGGATTTAAATTTACTAGAACCAGACTGGAATAGTGATTGTACACTAGTAAAGAAATTATTCACAACATATGTTCAGGAACAACAGTTGCTTCAGATTGTAAAAAAAAACCTACCAGGGAATGGGACATACTAGACATTGTTGGTCTTCCTAAAGAAATTATTATTTCATGTCAGGTTTTAACACTATTGATGTGCAGTAATCATGGGGTTATTAAGGTTAATTTGTTGCAAGATAATTCTGCTGAACGGAAATCTAAACCAATGCACAGAAGAAGATTATATGGAAGCTAAACAGTCACTGCGTAAAACTAATTGGAGTGATGCGTTCAGTGGAAAAACTGCAAAAGGAATGTGGAAAGTCTTGAAAGAGAAATTGTTTGAGTACAAAAAATAAAAAAAAAAGTGTTTGACATCAGGATCTAGCCATATAACATCAGGGGGATATATTTCCATAAGAACAAGATATCTGATGAAGGTGAAAGACAAAAAATATAAGAAATTGAAAAAGAGCTCGAACTACAACTTTGAAAACTGAAATAAACAAGCTTGACAAACAAATTAAGCATAGTGTGAGACAAGATCAAGAAAATTTTGAAGAAAATTTATATAAAGATATTGAGCATAATAGGAATCCATTTTATAGATACATAAGATGTGGAAGGAGTAAAGACGTACAAATTGATAAACTGTGAGTAGATTCTAAAATTTATTCTCAGACACAACAGATTATAGATTTATTTATAAAATGTAATGCAAAACAGTTTGGCTCCACAAAGGGGGTTATAAGTTATTTAGTGATATCCAGGTAACCTCAGATACTGAAATGAAATTAGATTATATTGAAAAGATTTTGAAATATATTGAAGATTTAACTTCAGCATTTGATAGGGTCTTACACAAAACACTGATCAATAAATTAGAACAACTAGGTATTGATTTACTCAATTAAAATAGATAGCTATATGGCTTACAAATAGGACATAGCAACTATCATACAACAATTGGACGAATGAAATTCTTGGTTATGGTGAGGACGTCTGACAGGGCTCTGTCCTAGACCCTTACATGTTTAGATTGCATCTTTCAGATGGGTGTATTGTGTATGATTGAACTGCCCTAATGTTGAATGTAAAGCACAGACAAAGTAAGTTTGATCATACACAATACCGAATTAAGAAAAAAAAGGAAAACAATAACACCAACACAAAAAAAAACCCAAATCAATAATATCGAGAGAGAAAACTAATTTCTTTTCCAGTATTAAAACTAAACCCCCCAGTAACACTAGTCTCAAATTTGTCTGACAGTGTTGAGGGTCAGAGTTAGGGGAAGGGACAGCATTAGGGTTAGGGTTAGCATCCATTACTAAGAAGGGTGGGTGGGCACTCAAACATGCACAAACACACAAAGACAAAACTACATCTATCCCCTAACCTAACCCTTACCCTAAAATACACAAACGTGCACACAAATACACACCAAATCCTTCACTCACCCTCAACCCTAACCCTAACTCACATATATACATGTGCACTTGCTCTCACCCCCAACCCCACTTACCTCTACTGGCATTCCATATATTCAACATATCTACTGTTTCACCATCAGCACCTTCAACATGTTCAACATTCAGCCATCCTCACTCTCAACATAAAATCATGCCCCCTGCATTTGCCAAACAAACATACGTTTGGTCAAACACACGTTTGTTCAAACACAGGGGAACCCTTTCAGGCCTGTCTTTTTCATCTTCTGCAGTCTGTATGCAGATGACCTGAAATTGGGTAATCTGATGACATGTGTTACAGATAAGGCATGTCTGCAAAAGAACTTGACTAAATTGACTATTTGGGCACAGGAAAATAATATGCTGATAAATACATCAAAAAAGTCATATGAGATTTGGGAGGCATAAACTGAAAGGTGAATATTTAATACAGCACATAGTGATTGCAACTGTAGATTCATTTAAGGACCTGGGTATATGGGTAGATCCACCTATGCGTTTTTCTAATTGTATCAACCAATTGGTTAATGATAGTTATAGAGCTACAGGTTGTATAAAATATTTATAAAGTCTAGGAAATCAGAAATGATGAAGTAATTGTTTGTTAATTACATTAGACCCAAGTCTGAGTATGGAATAACAGTATGGAAACCCTATAAGAAAACAAGCATGAGTAAACTGGAAAGAATACAGAGGAACTATACCAATGGCATCCATGGTTGTTAAATTTAAGTTATTATGAAAGACTAGAATATCTGAACTTGTACAGTGTCTCTTATAAATATCTAAGAGGAGATCTTTTTCAGGTATATTGGGCGTTTAGAGGCAACTTAATCTGGGAATGTTTGGTGTTATCAAAAAATACTAGAGAATCATTGGACAGCCTATGTAGTAGATTCTGTAGGAATGAGAAGTTTACTAGTTGGTTCTCTGAGAGAGAAGGGGTGAGGGTGAGACAAGAGAGAGAGAGAGAGAATTAGATCCATGGAATATCACGAGTATATAATTTTCAGAAAATAAACAGTTATGGTTATCCAGTCCATACATCTGTGCCACATCAAGGTACGATGGGAAGTTCTTGCTCTCTTGTACCATTAATCAGCTGCACTGCTATGACATCATACATACTTTTTATTACAGTACTGACATATTGTATACAGTTGCAATAGTTATTAGGCTTACAGTAAGACCCAAAGCATACATTCCCCCTGCCTCTCTGAGGTGATTTAAATTCTCTTGGTGTGCCTCCCAGTCTGCAGAAATGTTTTCAGCAGCTGTATAATACAGAAGAAGAGACATGAAAGCATATTGAATAACAGTCTTGGCTGTTTCAGGTCACTATAGTGGTGATAACAATTCTCTCCAGTGCATTGGATCCCAGTTGCATTGGAGACAGCCTTGGCTACTCTGTTCCAGCTCTTTTACTCAAACCCAGTAGAGTTCCCCTGCAGCAGCCTACAGCTGTACCACTTCACATGGACTGCCACAAATATTTTGGACTTCTCAGCAGCTCATGTCTGTGCTCTAAATTTAGCAGCATCATCTCCCACACCAGACATGCCTGCAGAGGAATTTGCAAACAAAGAAGAAGCTATTTTATCAAACACCAATGAAGGTATGAAACATGGCAGTCAGCTTTGCCATGTGTGGTGCTCAACCTGTTCACTTTTTTTCAAATGGTCAACAATGATAGGCTTAATGGCTTGACTAGTTATCTGGAGGTTAAATAGGATGACTTGGCACATAACTTGCTGAAATTACACACTGTAAAGAGTTAGTTGACCAATGGAGACTCAAACCTAAGGAAGAAATAATGCATATATTTCACACAAGGTGATTATTTGTCAGTACAATGGTGAACTCACTTTCAACTATGTTCATTACAGACTGCATTCAGTATGCATGGCAATATACTTCAGACAGGTCTGTATGTGTGTGTCACTTTAGGAAGGCCTATGAAATGCATTTCATAGGCCTATGAAATGCATTTCAATGGAAGAGGCAGTATTTTTGTTTGTAAATGTATGTCAGATGTATAGACTTTCATGAGCTGATTAATACAGTTTGGAGTATGATACATACATACTTCACTACACATACTGTCCTAAATACAGACTTGGGCTGTATGAGGAGAGAAGATGAGTTTAACTTAAGTATTCTGTTCATCATAGATATGCATGTGCATTTTTACTTCCTTATCATAACTATCTTGCTTAAGCAATTACACACACATTCAACTGTGTTTCATAACTAATTCATTAATGAGATACTCTATTTAGAAAAATGTATTTAT
Source organism: Protopterus annectens (assembly GCF_019279795.1). Taxonomy (NCBI): domain Eukaryota; kingdom Metazoa; phylum Chordata; order Ceratodontiformes; family Protopteridae; genus Protopterus; species Protopterus annectens. Next base: position 1,654,958,366 of record NC_056741.1, on the reverse strand, counting down.
CAAAGCATTAATGAGACATTTCTTGAAATAAACATAATTATAATAGCCATTTGTATGTAGTGTAGCGTTACCTTCCTAATCAAAGTATTGTCAGAAATTGCATTATGACACCCTTTGTAAATATACATGTCATCTGGATTTGATCCCTGGATCACGTGTGTTCTGTCTCTAAAGTCAGTGCATTTATACTCTGGGCCATATAGACAGTTACACAGTAGGTGGATGTTCTCCCCTCAGTACTGTCCAGAGTGCTGATGTTTGTGCATTGCTGCTAAGTCTGTTTGCCCTATAGAAAGCTGTCTAAATAAAATGCTTCACTTTTTTTTCCATAAGCAAGTAATGTTGATTGTGCACTATTCAGCAGTGAGCAAGTGCACAAAGCAAGAAATAGAAAATAATGGCATTGGAAGTTGTGAGAAAGTAAGTCATAAATCTTGAGTAATAATATCCACATTCCCTTCACTCAGTATAGATTTAAACCCCAGAGCAAAGCTGTTATGGGTCCAGAGTCACTGCATTTTCAGCTTTTGCCACAGAGACGGGTATACAGCATATCCACATCACTCACTCATTAGTAATACCATGCAGTGGTGACAAAACTGCACTACTCCTTCCTTCAACGGTGCACCTTGGTACTACTGTAAAATGCACTACCAAAGTCATGCCAAACTAAATTTCTCAGTTGGTACCTTGGGCAATGGACTCTTGTTCACTGCTTCAAAATGGTGCAATTCAACAGTGTACTTTGCTAAAGCCCGTGCAAATGAGGGAAACAATTGCCATTATTAACATATATCTGGGAATAATAATGAAAAGGTAGGATTGTGATGTTTCCTAGATTTGTGTTTGTGTTACAACCTGATCATATGTTCAGAAAATATGCATCTGTTAGACAGCACTGTATCTGGAATCAAACCCTCAGGTCATTGCAATAGCTATACACACTCTGTTGTATTTCTTATCCCTCTTTGCCAAAAACACAGGACCAGAAAATACTCCTTTATTATTTGCTTGAACATGTCTAGATGAATGTGATATTGACAAATAGTTTAAGCTAATAATAGCCCATACCATATTAATGTCAAGTTGCCAAAACTGCCAGCTATTTCTTCCCTTTATTTTTATGACTATCTCCCCTCCTTTCAGCTTAACTACAGAAATGCAATGTCATGGACATTTATCCTCTGCCAACTAAATACCTCATACACCCTCATATCATACTCAAAACCTACATCCTTCTTAACTCAAATGCTACTTCTTTTAACCCTGTCCTATATCTACTATCTTACACAGCCCCTTACTTCTCACTGTTCCCCATCCTATCATATTACACACACACTTCCCATACTACACTCACACTCACCCATCCCAATATCCCCCAATCTATACCCCATCAATAACTATCTACTATTTCCCTACAAACTCATTTCTCCTTACAAGCACTCTACCCCATCCCTAACCAACCAAACCCTTAGAAACCTAATAACACTCAACTCCAACAATAAGCAATTCAAGTACCTCTCCAGCATTTTTCAACTCCTAATCACTATCCTTCTATGCAGTGATATACACCCAAACCCTGGCTCCCATACCCACTACTCTACTTCCAAATTCACCCTTTTCACCTCTCTACATGCCAAAAGCATAGCTAACAAAATTCCCAACCTCCATGCGTGGCTTAAACCAGATATCTTGTCTATTTCTGAAACTTGGTTAAAACCTCATATAAAAGACTCAGTAGTACCACCCAACTATTCCATTATCAGAAAAGCCAGACCCCACAAAAAGTGTGGAGGAGTAGCTCTGCTTTATTCATCCTCCTTATCAGTTACGCCCTACACTAAACCTATCCCCCAATTCATCAATGCTGAATTAATTCTGACCCTACTTCAAGTAAATAGACACAAGCACATATGCATAGCCTCACTATCCATTCCCCCAGGAGACAATATCTCTGTACTCGAAGATATCCTATCTTGGCTTTCCACTAATATTAGCAATGAAACTAGAATACCGGGTGACATGAACATTAACTGGTCCTCTATTCAGTCCCTCTCAAACTCCCTAAATATCAACCTTTATAATTTCTCACAACTTATCAACTCTACAAACAGACCCTCCAAAGATTACTCCTGCGGTAGTGTCCTAAACTGGATCTTAGTCTCCCACCCTCATTATTTCTCTGACAGTGCCGTACTTCCTGACTCCCTTAGCAATCACCTTCCCACTTTTGCTCGGCACCTTACTTCTCTTCTACAGTTATCTCATAACTATATCTCCACTCGCTACCTAAAAAATTTCAATCCCACTACCTTTTCTAACTCTCTAAAATCAATAAACTGGAACCCTCTAAGAACTCTACCCCTAGAAAATGCTGTTACCTACTTCAACTCAACTTTCCTAAACCTTTTAAACAGATATGCCCCCCTATAATTCAAAAGAATAAAAAGCAAAACAGTCCCTCGGCTAACCAAAAATACACTAACTGCCATGCGGCTTAGAGATAAAGCCTGGTTACGCCACCATAAAAATAAAACTCCCTCCATTCTCTATGAGTAAAAATCACTTTGCAATAAAGTCAAAAAGCTTGTTACAACAGACCAAAAAACTTATTTCATCTCACTACAAAACAGCCATAAAACAAATCCACAAAAATTCTGGAATGGTATCTCAACTCTCCTTAAACCTGGCAAAAAAGAAAACCCTTGTCCAGATCCCGATGCTCTTGACATAGATCTAGCCACCCAATTTAACTCTTTTCATCAACTCAATTTCCAAACAAATCTCGTCCTTCTCTACCAACACTACACCCCCTACCTCCACATCCCCTCCCCTGGCCTCACTTTCATCATTACTCCCTAATACCTCCACCTCCCAACCCTCTCCTTTCTCCATAAAACCCATACCCATATCTTCCATAAAAAAACTTCTCCAAAAACAAAAACCATGCTCTAATGCCCCTGATAACATACCCTGACACTTTCTAACTATAGCTGCTGAAGCCATTGCGTTACCCATCAGTATACTAATCAACAGCTCTATCCAAGAAGGTCATGTACCCCAACAATGGAAAAAGGCCTTCATTATACCTCTGCACAAAGGGGGTAACAATAATAATGTTACAAACTTCTGCCCTATTGCCTTCTTATCTCCCATCTCTAAACTCCTTGAAAAATGTATCCATCTACAACTTCTTCCCTACCTTACTGACAATCACTTACTTACTCCAACACAGCAAGGATTTAGACCTGGCCACAGTATTACCACTGCCCTTCTTTCCTTCTTAGAAATTGTTAACAAAGCCCATGACTCTGGCTGCATAGTATTCACCCTCCTACTCGACCTCTCTAAGGCCTTCGATACAATATCTCACAACCTTCTCCTAGCTAAACTCTCTAAACTAAGCCTATCTCTTTCCAGCCTCAACTGGTTCGATAGTTATCTCTCAAATAGACATCAAGCAGTCAAATGGAAAACAGCTACATCCTCCTTCCTTGATACCCTCACAGGAGTCCCCCAGGGTTCCATACTGGGTCCCCGCCTCTTCAATATATTCATAAACGATTTCCCTCGCTCAATCCCTGATGCAGAACATATCCAATATGCCAGTGATTCAACCATAATCTGTTCTGCCACCTCAATTCCCACACTCATAAAGCTCACACAAGAAGCTTTCTCTACCAGAGAACAATGGATGTTAGATAATCACCTAGCACTCAATGCCTCAAAAACCAAACTAATGTTATTTACCTCTAGAAAACCAACCATCACTGACAAGAATTAATTTTCCATCAAAAGCCATAACAATACATCTCTCGAATTAGTATCTGAGGCTAAATTACTAGGTGTCCTCATTGATGAACAGCTCAAATTCACCTCTCACCTACAAATAAATATAAAAAAACACCAAAAACTTGGCATGCTTAATCCTTCTACTAAGTTTATTCTGTCTACCACATATCTCATCCCTTGTCTTTTTTATGGTTCTGCAGTTCTAATAAACCTACAATCCTCTCTTAAAACAAATCTCTCCTCTTTCTATTACAAAATTGCAATGTTTGCCACAAGCCAAAAGTCTTCTACCCATCACTGTCTAGCCCTTCATCAATTAAATTGGATAGAGCTGCCCAATATTCTCTCCTTCATTCAACTCACTCATGCCCACAAACTCATTTTCACCCCCAACCTCTGTCCCTCCCTATCCTCAACTTTCAAAATGCACCTCCCTGAAAGACTATTAAGATCTAACAATCAAAACCTAATCGAATTGCATAAACCTACCTGTCCCTCAGGCAAAAATCTCCTATCCTTCGCCCTTGCACGTCAATGGAACTCTCTACCACCTTCCATCCGTACCACCACAAACCTCTCTTCCTTTAAAAACTCACTCCACTCACTCCTAATTTCTTAGTGGGAATGCTCCTGCTCCCACCCCTCTTAATCTCTTCTCCTCTTTTCGTCTCAGTCTTCTCCAATTCCATATATGGTTTTAGCAGGAACCGATCCATGTGTAAACAACTACTCCTGATTTACAATGCTGACACTTTTTATCTCAGACATTATCTCTGTCAAATGAAATATTTTATCTGTAATTAGTATAACCTAAACTTTGATTCTCATTTTTCCTTTAGAAATTGTATGTTTAAATGCAATTTTTTAATAGTACTTTTGTACTTACTGTAACAAAAGCTTCTATTGTAGTTTTGTTTGTAATTATTGTTTTATTTTTGCAGCTTTTCTCCCCAGGACGCCATTGAAAATGGGTTCTTCTAAGCCCAGTGGACTATCCTGGTAAACCAACTGCAAATAAATAAATAAATTTGCATCTTTGTTTCAATGTGTAGTATAGCTGACTAGCATTTCAGACCAATTTTAAGCAGAGGATAGACACCGTGTTCTTAGTACAAGGATATTAGTTTTGTTGAGGTTGTTATTATTGTTCTCAGGGTGATTACACTTTTTATTTTAAGTCTACTGTGCATGATACAAATACTTCAGAGGGAAGAGTTGTCACTGCAGTATTGCTTGCTATTGTAATCAGATCTGTCAGTAACATTGCAAGCCATCAGCAGCTAACAATTGTCATTTCTCCACCCGGTAGTCCTAGAATATGTGCATGCTATCATGTAGCTACTTACACCATATTTAAGTCCCCTACACCAAGTGATTTTTTGGGTATCTAGGAATACTAATGATTTCACACCTCATTTGCATCTTCACAGTGCTCAGAGTGCTAAATCTACGCTATATAAAGGTAATGGTGTAGCTATGGAAATGGAAGGATGGGACGCTGATTGAATACAGACAGACAATTTCTGCTAGTTACTTGGAGGAGATTGTTCTACAAATTACTGCACTGTTTCATAAGGTATGTTTGCTTACATGTTTATATATAAATGTATTTAAATATGTAATGGAAAAAAAGAATTTTACTATTTATGAGTGTGTTGCCTCACAGTAAGACGTTGTCCTGTTCGATTCTCAGCTAAAGCGTCTTCTGCATGGAGACATGTGTGAATGGGCGTACCTTCGTTGAATGATGTACGTCAGGCCTGGCAAGTCGGTATGTAAAAATCTACTGCCAATCATTAGCGGACCGGAGTTCCGCTGTGGCGACCCCTAACCGGGAAAAGCCGAAAGATACAACAACAACAAGAACAACAACAACAATTGCTGGTGTACTGCATATATGTCAGTTTTTTCTGTACTTATCAAATTAGTATGGTTACTTCATAGTATTGTGTTATCATTTGCTATTGTACAACTACCACCACCATGTGGGTGACTCATTGGATAGGATGAGTGACACACTGGATTTGGCAGTGCCTGTGATGGAATGTCTGTGGTGGAGGGCTGGCATCTATGTGTCCATAGAGCTGCAATGTCCTCTGGTGTTAGCCAATGTGACCATGCAAGATCTCGCTCTTGTAGTGGTACTACTTCTACTGCTCCATCAGTGATTGAGGTGTCTACACCCAGACTTGGTAGGCCACGGGGGTTGTGGTTCTGGACATAATTGTGAACAGAGTTTGTCCAGGAGACGTTGCTCATGTTCAGTTAACACCTCCAATTTGAATCAGGGATGTGGAAGTAGCAGTGCAACTCCTGACAGAAATGATTCTCGCAATCAGGGGTGATGATGATGAATTTATGCCTCTATCATGCACAACTCACACCTTTCCAACATGCCAGGATGTAGAGCTTACACAGAGCTTGATTCTATTCATAGAGACACAGAACACATTTAACAAAAAATGCCCATACTGACCCAAACACATGCAAGATAAGCAAACCTTAATGTTGATTGGGATATATCCCCTGTTAGTGGTCCTGAGATATTTCATACTTTAATGAATCTTCTGTAGTTCTTATTTACACACACTACTTTGGTGTCACCCCTGGCCTGTCAGCCCCCCCCCCCCCGAGCATACCTGATTTTTCTCATAGTTTGCTTTCCCGCAGCATATGCCAATAGAAAGTTTGGTTGCTCAATTGTACTTCACCAGCCAGATTTTTTTGTTGGTATATGCTCATGTGGAAATAACCCTCAAAAATAACATGATTTCAGTTGACCTCAAATAACCTCCTGAGTCTCTGTCACTTTATCTTGACGTTTGACAAATGTAAAGCTTCACCACTTAATACTTCCAGTGATAGGCATACCTGCCATGCCCCACTCCATGATTTCCTCTATTCCATTTGATGTTTTATTTCATAAACTTCATTATGTTTCTCTTTGAAATATTTCAATATGTCCCCTTCTGAGATTTCATCAGCTTTAAACTAAACAATTAACTTTCTTTACTCTATTTCTTTTGTGCATTGCAATGTAATTGTTCCATGAAATTCAGTTTTCTTTCTTTTCAAACATAATTATAAACATTTCTGCCAATAAATAAGTCTTGCATGTCTCTTCACAAAATAGCTAAGTATTAAAATGTCCAAATAAATCCAAGCAGTAAAATCACTTCAGCGGCAACCCAGTGGTATAAAAATAACAACAAGCTATAAACCAAAAAACACCACTGTTGAGAAGGAAACGAGAAACTTTTTAATGCAAAAAAATAAAAACGGTAAGCTGTTTCACGATGATCATCACTTCATCAGACCATTAAAACACACAATTCGTTCACATTTTAAATGCAAAGCCATTAAAATTCAACCAATCATATAATAAAACAGTTAAATAAAGTACAAAACTTATTACGAATAATAATGATTAAACTTGCAACTTGAACCACTAGAGTGTATCCTACATAAAAACTAACCTATCAAAAACAATAAAGATAAACCCTGAACCTATCAAAACTCTCAAAACTGATGTTGGGGAAGTACCAGTCCCTATTCATTGCTCTGAAATGGTCCAACCAGATTATAAATCTGCTTACTAGTGCCTATCAAAGCTGAAGGATAACAACCTATCAATGATAACATCCTTAGAATCCCACCAATCAAGCACCCTTCTCAGCTGACCAATCTAAAGTAAAAGTAGAGTCACAGAGATGAATCGATGTGCAAATATTTTCCAACATATCAAAATCCTAAAACAGACATGATCCAATCAGCAGAAAGACTACAGAAGGGTGGTGACATAAAACAGCAATAGTAGAAATTAAACCTTAAAGAGAATCTAATTTCTTGATCATAAAATAAACAAAAACTGCCAAACTACCAATGCCAGATATATTTATTAATCAACAGTTCAAACAAACAAAGCTTTCAGGAAAACTCTCTTTTTTAATTTCTCCAAATCTTTTGGGTTTGTAATACCATCATGGGAATGGACCCCATTCCTATGTCATACACGATTAAAGTTCATGAAGGTAGTATTGTTTCAGTCTTTGATGCCAGCCAAAAGTGCTCTTCCCAGTACCCGCAATGTGCCCAGTAATGACTTGATATTTTGATGGGGTCCCATATGCGCATGCGTGCACACACACACACACACACACACACACACACACACACATATATATATATATATATATATATATATATATATATATATATATATTGTTGTGTCTTTCGGCTTTTCCCTGTTAGGGGTCGCCACAGCGGAACTCCGGTCCGCTAATGATTGGCAGTAGATTTTTATGTGCCAAGTTGCCAGCCCTGATGTACAACCTTCAACGAAGGTACGCCCATTCATGCATGTCTCCACACAAAAGATGCTCTCGCTGAGAATCGAACAGGACAACATCTTACTGTGAGGCGACAATGCTACCACAGCACCACCACCACCGCAGTATATATATATATATATATATATATATATATATATATATATATATATATATATATATATATATATATATATATATATATATATATCTATATATATATATATATATATATATATATAGTTATATAACTATATATATATATATATATATATATATATATATATATATATATATATGCACACACACACACACACACACACACACACACACACACACACACACACACACACACACACACACACCAATAACCTGATAAAGCCTAAAATTGTGAGGTTGAAAGGAGAAGAATTATATTACCGATGCTTGAAGTGATCTGGGAGATATAAATGCTGCTGGGTGCCTGGGTAATGGCATTTATTCACTGTGTAGTGCATTTTCAAGCACTTCCCAACCTTTTGATTAATGTATTGATGTACCCTTTGACATTTAACAGAAATAAGCAGCTGCAAAGATAGTTATAAAACCCTGACTATAATAGATAAAAAAAGCCAAAAACATGGCATAATGCAGAGTTTACACTGAAGCAGCACTTTTAAAAACATCTTGTCTTCCAAGAAGAAACATAAACCGCAGTAATGTATTAAGACTGAAGAACTCCCAGGATACAAACCCTAAGTTTCTACTGAAATTCATCCACTAAGAATCTGGAACAATGTTGTACCCCTTGCAAGAAAGCTTGACTACCTCATATAGCAGTGGTGTCATTGTAACAGAGTGGCTGTTAGCTACAGAACTGCCATTATGCTCTGCTGTACACTGTATTGCCACTTGAAAAAGGAAGTTAGAGTAAGAAATATGAGTAAAATGTTGGTCCTTCTTGCTACGCATCAGATCTAAACTGACTTTAGAATATGTTGTGATTTTGTTCTTCCAAACTATTTCCCATCAGTTAGGGGCACATAGAAATCCATCCTCTTTGATGTTCATTCAGGCAACCATCAGTACCCCTCCTTCAATCTGTTACAGCATCTCCACACAACCCTGATATTCTCTCTGCAGCTGTCATTTTCCCTGCATCACTCTGGTACTTCATCTCCACAAAGCTCTCTTCAGCTGTCAGTGCCCCTCTGTCACTTTGTTACTGCATTACTTCGCAGCCCCAATATGCACTCTTCAGTTATCAGTAGCCCTCACCGTAATACCACATCTCTACACAGTCATCATAGGTTCATAAGTTCATAAGGAGGGTCTAGGCTGGTGGTCCTAGAGCCTTTACAAGCCTAGCCATGTTAATCCCAAGTATCCCCATTTGTTCTTTTTTTGGAAAGTTCACAGAATGAATTTATTAACCGAGCAGGTCTGTGATCAACAACGTATACTCCTGTCCATGAGGAACATAGGTGCCATCCCAGGGGCGAGTTTGCAGTCTCCCATCTGATTATCTAGGTTGCATTTGAATAGAGTCAGTGAAGAGTTGCCTGTCAGCAGCTAACTGTACCTCACACACTCTTACCATATCTCTAACTCATTCCCTCCAATAGAGCTCTTTTGAGTGTACCTTTAACTCCCAGTGGGTGTGGCGTCAGCCTTTAAAAAATGAAGTCATCACCTTACAGTTCTAACAAATACTCATTGATAGAGGTCATATATCAATAGTTGTTTGCCATCATGTATGCTTAAAGATAAAATATTCTGATACCTTGTATGTAACATGGGTTTGGAATTATTAATGCAAATATGAATAGGCAATAGTTGACGCCTACAGGCACAGTAGGAGGTAACTGCAGAAACGCCTGGAGATGTCACTCGGCTGTAATGAGATAGCCTCAAAAGCTCTCTGCAGCTGAATACCCCTCTCTCATTCTGTTACTACAACTCTACACAGCCCCAATATGCTCTCTGCAGCTATCAGTACCATCATCATCAACCTCCTTTTTCCCATTTTCTACATGGGATGGTGGTGTCATGTCAGCTGTCACCATCTCTCTCTATATCCATTGCTATTTTCCTACCCTCTTCGACACTCATGCCTGACTGTTGCAGATCTTCTCTCACACAATCCATCCACCTCTTTGCTGGATGTCCTCATTTAATCTTGCCTTCTTCCTGTCTGTCTTCTGCTTTTCGGCAGATGTGCCCAAACCACCATAATCTGTCTCTTTGACTTTTTCGGCAATTGGAGCTACTTTGTCTTCTGCAGTCATGTCCTCATTTCTTCATCTGTCCAGTGGTGTGCATCCTGTCACCCATTTGAAGCACTTTATGTGAGACCAGTTGGCATAATGTCAAGATCTATGGCTCCCATGCACAAGTTATCAGTAACCCTTCCCCACTTTGTTACTGAATCTCCACACAGCTCCACATGCTCTCTGCAGGTATCTGTACCCTTAACACTGCCATTATTTAGTCTAATAGTTGCTGCTTGGATAAGCCTGCTCCTTATCTTGATAAAATACTGCATTCTAGATGGATGCCTATCTGTTACTCTCCAAAGTTATCCAGTAGTTCAGTTCATGACTCATGCACAGTGTACACTGGGAGATGTAGTGCCCATTGCATCTTATAACTAACTTTAATACCAACATGGACTAAATGTCCCACAGATGCACTGTGTCACTCTCATGTGGTGGCAGCAGGCTTATTATGATGTCAGAAATTATGCGTCAAAACATTAATTCGTTCTTTCACTTTTTTTTCCTGCTCCTGTTGTATCTCTTGGACAACAAAAACAGTCTTACTAATTTCAGAAAGTTTGTTCAAGCTGCCGTGGGGACAGGTATTAAAATGTAAAGCAGGAGACTCCCATAAAATGCAAGAAACTTGGATATAAATTAATAGTTTCCCAGCTGTATGGGTAGCAGCAATACTGAACAGAACTACAATTTGATGCTCTGGAAATGCTTTGGATAGTGTTCTTCCCATATAGTCCTTTGTGTTTCTGTCCAGTCTTTTATTCTAATGGTGTACTTTCTCAAATATATTACTGAAGCCAAAACAGACTTTTAGGACACCTCTCTGCAGTTTGCTTAACTCACCACCTGCTGTGTCACACCTGGAATTAATTGTAAAGTTACAAGGAATAACTAGAAGCAGTTATGTATCTATCAATATTTCATTCAAGTTCAAATGGCCCAAACATTGCAAGTTAAAGGAATAGAACATCATCATAAATACGCAAACACTGACTTTGAATAGGGCTTACTACATAGTACAAAACTTCAGCAAACTTCAACAAATTCTCATCATCAACTAGAAGCAAAGCAACCTTTATCTTCTAAGATCATAAACACATGGACCATCATGGGATATGGTTTTGGTGTCGTGTTAAATGCAATTTGGAGACATGTAAGTTTCTGGCAGCCCATGCATTCTACTGGCACACACATTCACCTCCACCACTCTCCACACACACAGAACTTGCCCTGAGTTGACAGAACATCTGTAATGTAAACTCTTTATTTTGTCCCTGCCTCTTGTAAATCACACAATAATGACAGAGTTCAGAGTTTCTTTCTTATTATTCTTCCAAAACTGCATTGTGATGCTAAACCACTTGCTCTATTAACATTTTATGTGACCCCAAGTAATATTTAAAAATTATCCCTGGAGGCACCTAATGTTTCTCCTGGCTTTGTTTTCAGCATGGCCATTTAGAGATATAGCATCCCCTGGTCCACACATGGACACAACCCATCCCCTTCAACTGTCCCTGCTTTTGCTCCTGCTCTGCTCATCATAACTCATGGACTATCATAGTCAGTCAGTAATGCCAGTGAGAAAGTGTTTCATTCTTAGCATCATGGGCTAAAGCTCTGCAGTAGTAATTTGTGTTTTTCCCTATGTGAAAAGTGCAGGGTTAGTGCTTTTTCCAGTTTTAATGTCAGTTAATTTTATATGACTTAAGGTAATATGAAGAATGCAACCCTGGTATCTAGTGGTAGTGCAGAGGACTAAATCTGTACTAAATAATTGTTTGTGTATGTTGAAGATGCAGTGTTCAAATCCTTTTAAATGCCTTTAGGGCAATATTTAGACTATTTCTGGTGTCTAGTGTTACCCCCACCCCACAGCACATCTTTCGTGATAGATAACCCCTTGTTTAGTAATTTTTACATGAGTGTAACATCACATTTTAATTTCCATGGTGTCTGATATCTCCCAATATTGCAGGATGTGCTCACTAGTCTTTGTGAGTGTAAAGGTGTGACATCCCAACAACATAAACATAAACATGCACACACACACACACACACACACACACACACACACACACACACACACACACCCCTATTTGCACTCATAAACAGATGCACCTATTTACCACTAGACACCCAAACACACACAAACACACACACACACACACACACACACACACACACACACACACACACACACACACACACACACACACAAGCGCATGCATGCACACAAATACAACTATACTTTCAATCCCCTTACTACCCCCCCCCCCATCGTGACCACTGAGAGAGGCACATAGTCATTCAGACATGCATACACACTTATCCTTCCACATGAACTCACACATGCATCCCCCCCGCCAAACACACACACCCTACCACTAACTTTCTGCTTCCCAGGCACTTACCCCTGGCACTTGCCCCCAACACGACATTGCCCATTGAAAGTAATGGATGAAAGCATGCTTTTCTCCGTGTTCATTAACACAGATCTAGCTTATGTAGCTGACAGATTCTTTGAACCACTCAGCTGCATAAATGTCTTACTGCAGGCATTCCTGGGGGAGAGCACATGGCTAATTAGCATAGGCCACTCTCCTAGAATGTCTTGTTCTTATCTGGTGTAGGCCACAGAGGCTGTCTGAATCAGAAATGGCTACTGCGAGTGGTGAAATGGTGTTACCACTCACAGTAACTTCACTAAATCTGTCATATCATGTACTTATAGCACACATACTCAGAATCATCTTCTAACTGCTGCCAAAGTTATTATTTCATTTCAGTAAACAAAACATACACATCTTGCAACAGCAACATAATAAACACTAAAACAGCTCCAGAGTTCAGGTCTAATGAAAGCAATCCAAGTGAGTTTTCAAATGGAAACCCAAGGTGTAACAGCCTGTTGTATTTGGAAACCACTGTTGCAGTGGCACACTGATTACTGGGTCATTGTATTGATTATAGCATGATATTTTTGATTTCTGCAGCAGTGTCCTGTAAACTCAGAGGATGAGAAATGCCCTACTGTTTTAGTAGAAAATCAACTTTAAATTAATTTCAGGTATTCAAAATATTGCAAGTATTTCCAGCAGGCAGCATGCTAGCCTTGAATATCAGGAAGTTTGGAAGGCTGGAGACTCCATGGCAGTAACAATCAATTTTTTTTAATTTCATTAGTGACACAACATTAAAACACATGTGCAGTACAAAAACAGACATACTAAAGTATGCACCTATAGAGTACACCACAGAGATACTGTATAATAACCCATACACTACAGAACAGAGGTACTGTATTATAACCTATACACTACAGCACAGTGGTACTGCATTATAACCCTTATACAGTACAGCACAGAGGTACTGCATTATAACCCATACACTACAACACAGTGGTACTGCATTGTAACCCACACACTACAGCACAGAGGTACTGCATTATAACCCATACACTACAGCACAGAAGTACTGCATTATAACTCGTACACTGCAACATAGAGGTACTGCATTGTAACCCTTACACTACCCTACAGAGGTACTGCATTATAACCCATACACTACAGCACAGAAGTACTACATTATAACTGGTACACTACAATGCAGAGGTACTACATTGTAACCCATACACTACAGCACAGAGGTACTGCATTATAAAACATACACTACAGCACAGGAGTACTGCATTATAACTGGTACACTACAACACATATGTACTTCATTTTAACCCATGCACTACAGCACAGAGGTACTGCATTATAACCCATACACTACAGCACAGATGTAGTGCATTATAACCCATATACTGCAGTGCAGAGGTACTGCATTATAACCCATACACTACAGCACAGAAGTACTGCATTATAACTGGTACACTACAATGCAGAGGTACTGCATTGTAACCCATACACTACAGCACAGTGGTATTGCATTATTACCCATATACTACAGCACAAAGGTACTGCATTATAACCCATGCACTACAGCACAGAGGTACTGCATTATAATCTGTACACTACAGCACATATGTACTTCATTATAACCCATACACTGCAGCACAGAGGTACTGCATTATAACACATACACTACAGCACAAAGGTTATACAGCACAAAATAAGTAGAATACAGCACAGAGGTACTGCAGTGCTGCCACATACTGCAGCAACATGCAGTACAGCTCAGAGGTACAGTTGTAAATACAGAATCACAGTGCAACATAGATGTACTACAGCACACACATATGCAGTACAACACATGCACTGGTCTAGACAGAATGTCAGTACCAGACATGCACAGTACAGCACAGTGGTACTACAGAGCAACGTGTGCAGCAAAGGTTCTATAGCACAACATAAGCACAGTGCAACACAGAGATATTGCAATGCAACATATGCAATACATCATAGAGGTTTTATAGCACAACATACATATGCAGAGTACAGCATTGAGGTTCTATAGCACAACATGTACACAGTACAGCACAAATGCATTATACTACTCATATGTGTGCAGTACAGATGCATTACAGTATATGTACTTGTGCAGTACAAGGCAGGGGTACTAAAGTACTTCACATGCACAGTACTGCAGAGGTGCTGTACACTGCACTCATAATGCAGCACATGTGGCACAGGTTAGAGGTACTTCAGTAAACACACATGCTGAGTGTAGCACAGAGGCACTGCAATGCAACACATGCAGTACAGCACAGAGGTTCCATAGCACAACACATGTACTGTACAGCATGAGGTACTAAAGTACACTGCAACAAAATTATGTAAATTGTATTTTATTGCACATTTTTTAACATTCTTTGACAGCAATAATTAGTTCCACTGTATGTATTTTAATATAGGTTCGCAAACTTGAACAAACTTGAGCTTGGCAGTGTTATTCTCTCATATAAGAAGCATTTAATTAGTTTGCCTGTCATTGTTTATCCTGCAATAAGCTCAGTTTTATTGGAGGCCTAGCGGAAAAAGGCAGTAGTGGTCAAATGAAATAAATAGCAAGTAAACAATGGAGATCATTAGAGTAATATAGTTAAATAACAATGTGATTGCACTGTACAGCAAAGATAAGGGATTACATGATAATACGTTCAAGTACCAGATAAGCAAAACACTACAAAAATATTCATCTGTTATGGCATGTACATTTACAACTATCAAAAGTAAGTAATAAGGAGCATAGCAGCATCATTACAAGATATGTCTGAAGTACATGATAGGTAATTATCAGTTCATATGGGGTAGGCTAACTAGTCCTCTGTGAACAACTGGGAAATCATAGCATGCAGACAGAACATAAAAATGATGAAAGTTTTAAAATGCTACATTTCAGCAATCCAGACTTGATTAGCAGAGTGGGTGCTGGTAGGACAATGGTAAGGGAGAGTGGGAGGAAAAGGCTGATATCAGCAACCCATCCTGGGGAGAGATGGTAAGTAGTGTGGCTGTCTACAAAGCTGATCCCAACAGGATTGCTATGGAATTGCAGATTGCAACCAGTGGGTCAGACAACTAATAATGCAAGCCAGGGGGTGATGGTGGCCATCACAGGGTTCTTTCCCAGAACAGCAGCATGACAGAAAAGCAACCCTTCATCAAGTGTGGAGTGGGGGACTATACTGGGGAAAGTTCTTCTGCCCTTCTTGAAACTTGACTTCCACCCAGTAATTTAAAGACAAACTGGGTAATTTTCCTCAGATTGTTAACAGTAAAGATGGAAATATCAAAGAGTATTTAGAAAGTAATAAGGACAGAAATTGAATACAAGATATAAAGAGGAAGGTGGCAAAATGCACAAAACGTAATATTGTAGATAAATGAATGATGGTCCCTATGTCAGTGTTGATGGATTTGATAGAAGTATTGGTTGCCCATGGTCTTACAATTTTTACATTCCCAGTGTGGTGTATTTAGCCCCTTGCATGTGTCTTGCCTGGCTTATTTTGTAGGAAAAATTACTATAAGACTTTGAAATAGGATTTATGAACAACTGTATGACAGTAAGTCAAGGAAATCCAATAATGCCATATATAGGCAATCTATTAAGTGTGACGTTTTTATGAAGTTTTTATTTTCTATTATATATAGAGTTAGTAAATGTGAAAGAAGAGGGGACAGAGAGAGAATCTTTTGGAATATAAAGAATTAAATGGGCAGTTAAGGCTCATTGCGGGTGGAGAACCAGGTTTGAATGAATTTGTTTCCATTCCAAGTGTTTTGAAACAAAAGGCAGTACATTTATGATGTGATTATTGATGTGTGTGTGTGTGTGTGTGTGTGTGTGTGTGTGTGTGTGTATATGGTTCCACTTGAAACCGCCGAATTACCACATTGTCTAACCTTAAATCATCGAGACCAGACCGTCGCAAACTTAGATCAACGAAAACTGAATTCATCGAGATGCATAACATCGAATATAACCTATATAATAGGTTCGACGATGTGGTAATTTGATGGTTTCAAGTGGAACCATATATATATATATATATATATATATATATATATATATATATATATATATATATATATATATATATGGGTCTGCTTCATATGACCTAAATTTAATTTGACTGAAATTCATTTGACTGAGACAAAACACTGACAGTCCAAAAGACTGATACGCATTTGACTGAAATACATAACACTCACACATTAAAGTAAAAGATATATGCCCTTTTCCCACTGTAGTGCGATCCTGGAGTTAGTATATATAGTTAGGGGGGGTGTGGGGGCAAAGCCCCCCCACATTGTTTAGGTAAATATTGTTTTTTGCAAAGAGTTATTCATTGCAGTTGTAAATATCCATGTGTATGGTTTAAAATGTATAAAGTATGTCCTGATTTGTGTGGAAAGAGAACACTAAGTTATTGAAAGTACTGACATTTTTTCCTGTGGTCTGGTGGTAACTTTATAGGATTATAGGAACATAAGAGATTACTAGGCTAATGTCTCTGGGGCCCTTATGAGCCTAGCCAAGAGATTATCCCCAGAAAAGGAACCACAGTCAGCACCTGTCACCCCTGTTAAGCAGGGACATAGGTGGAACCCCTGGGACAAATTTGTGGTTGCCCATCCCATCATCGAGGTTGCACTTGAAGAGGGTCAGCAATGTACTTTGCTTGACATGTATGGGGAGTCTATTCCAGAGACAAGGAAGCCTCTGGGAGACAAACCTGTCTCTCCAGCAGGTTTTGTTAATGTCACATATTAGATTTAAGCCTTTTGATCAGGTACTAGTGAGGAGTTAGTCTTATAGATATGGAGCATCACTAGTAGAGCGGGGTCTCAGATTGCCTAGTAGGCGAGACACAGGTCATTAGTTCATATTGTTTGTTTTTTCTTATTTTTAAAATGTTTAAACTATCTGAGTCTTGACAGGAAATGACACAAAGTGCTACAGTGTTAAGACAAAAGTTTCAGATGAGCTGTGATCTAAGAAAACAAATTGCCATGTGTGACATCCCCATGCTGAGCCAATATTCAAGGAGCCTGAATCCTCACCACTGAAACTGGAGAGGGATGTGCACTTGGAATACAAATGGATACACTCAGTACTTCCAGATGCAGACCTCTCTGCATCATGTACAATTTCCCTTAAGAGCACACAGGGCACACAATGGATGCCTCTATCTGCCTCTCTTCAGGTCCACAATAAGGTTCCCCACTGGAACTGTGAAACCAGTGCTTTGTGTTTCTACCCCAAGTAGCTGACACACACACACACACACACACACACACACACACACACACACACACACACACACACACACACACACACACACCTGGGAAAGGCTGGCACAAATTACCCACTCTACCAACTTTGCCCAGACTATAAGGTAGATTCACTGCTACCAGTCAGTTGCTATAAGGCTCTTTAAAAGGTACCCAGTTATGTTGAGTGAAGTTAATATTAATGCAAATGGTAATGTTGACCAAACAGCAAGGCTTTCAGGAGTGGCCAGAGTTATCACCAAATAAATATGGGCAAATACTCTCAAAACTTAAATATTTTCTAAGAAGAACCAACTACAATGAAAAGTTTGAATATATTTAATAATAAATAATAAAAGAACAAGAAAATACTAAATATATATTTACAGTAAACCACAGAGTTCAAATCACAGGAAATATTGAAAATAACATTGATGGACAGCCTCATACAAATAAAGAAAAACAGTCTCTAAACTAGGCTTCCCTATATTCCTGACTAAATCTAGGAGAATTACTGTTCCCTAATAACTTACTTGATAGAGCAAGGCACAAAATACATGATCAGTCTTTCTAGTCAGGTTCACCAAAACAGAACACTCAATACTCATAGATTACTCCCTGTAAAATATAATATCTAAGATGGCTTGCAGAATGACCTCATCTGGTCACCTGACTCTAGGTTGCCACAGTATCCCCCTTTGAAACTGAGACAGGAATTTAGCATAGACAGCTACAATACACATCTAAATGTTTATGACAATGCCTGGGGCTTACCCTCTGTTTACTGAGCTAATGAACAAAGGCTTCTTCCAGACCTACTGTTTCTGATCCGATTCAGCACTGTGGGGTGCCCTTTTAATGGTTTAACAGCTCATTTCCATTTCCCTTATTTTTTCTTAAAGTAAGCTAGCTGGTTTATCTTTGATGTCCCAGTATCCTCTATTAGAACATATGCATTTAATTCAGTTACAATAATACATGCACATTTCTTTTCATTCCAGCAGGGTGCACTGTTGATACAGTTTAACACAGGCAAAC
Organism: Protopterus annectens; assembly: GCF_019279795.1. NCBI lineage: Eukaryota > Metazoa > Chordata > Ceratodontiformes > Protopteridae > Protopterus > Protopterus annectens. Next base: position 1,654,939,226 of record NC_056741.1, on the reverse strand, counting down.
CTCACAAACACATTTTCAGCATACACATCTTTACAAATCAGTTTGATATACAAATGATGTATAATTATTTACAAAAATTTCAGCTAGCTGTGCTGGCACAAGTCATACATCCACTGCCCTATTTCTCCTGGCATGGCTGGCAATACCTCCTATTATCACATATCTCCCCTTTTGAAGAATCAAGCTAGTTTTTCAAGTGACCCTTGAGACATGTGGCTTGAGAAAAATAAGCCTGTAAGGGAAAATGTTACCCATTCCCTGTCTTGAGAGCCCAGCTATGTTGGCATTGATGACCTCACTATGGTGTTGTACTATCATGTCATATGCCTGCAATCCTAAGCTCCACCTTAATAACTTGGCATTTTGCTGTCTGGCTCTTTTTAGCCATGTTAAGGGATTGTAGTCTGCAACTACAGTGAATTTCCTTTCATACAGATAAGGCTGAAGTTTCTGCAGTGCCTATACTATGGCTAGACATTCCTTTTCTACAGCTGCATAACATTCCTCCTTGGGTTGGAGTCTATGGCTGAGATATACCACTGGGTGCTTGTCTCCTTCAAAGGAAAATTGGCTAAGTACAGCTCCCACTCTATGTTTCGAAGCATACATCTGCACAACAAATTATTTGCTGTAATCTGGACTGGCTAACACAGAGGATCATCCCAAAGCTCCTTTAAGCTTCTGGAATGCCTGCTGACATGCTGGGGTCCACCTTATGTGGCCTGTTTTTCCTTGTCAGGTCTATGAGGGGAGCAGCTATGGTACTATAATTGGGGACAAACTTTCTATTGTACCCTGCTTACCCAAACCTCACAAATACATTTTCAGCACAAGCATCTGTACAAATCTTTTTGATATACAAATGACATATAATTATTTACAAAATTCCAGCTAGCTGTGCTGGCACAAGTCATGCATCCACTGCCTTACTTCTCCTGGCATACCTGGCAATGCCTCCTGTCATCACACCATGTATTTACCATTTAATTTTCATAAAGGAAGAAGGTTAAACAGAGAGTATTGCTGATTATGTTACTAAATTAAAAAGACTCAAGCCAAAAGACTGTGTTTGGTTTGTATGTGGTATCAGAAATATTCAGGGAAGAAGCACATATAGTAATAAACAAAGAGACAGATGTATGCTGACTGGATGAAATTACTTAATCACAGCTGAGGAAATTGTGCTTCATCCCTTGTGTATCTAAGTCACTTGCTAGGTCTGACCATAAAGCCATCTCCTGAAATTAAATTGAATCCAGTGACCAATTCTGCCCCAGTGCCTGTAAAAATTTCCCCAAGACAAATTACCTACTCCTAAGTGATACATTGGCAAGTGTCACCTCCCCACTAAATCTAGTTACCTCTTCTGAATATGTAGAAAAATATACCACTAAATATTACCAGCATGGAAACAGCTGCAAAGCTTTGGCAGTACATGGTAGAAACTAGTAAAGGGCATACCACAACCCCCCCCCCCAGTGGAACTTATATCAATCAGCAGGCTTTACAAAAAAAAAGAAGAGATTACTGTCTAAAAGAAAGTAGAGATATACACAGAGTGATATAACCCTCATCATCAAATTAAACAAGCAACACAGGAACCTAATTAAATCTACCAAAGTCAAGTCTGAGGTGAATATAGCCACCAAAGCAAAGGACAATCAGGACTTTTTTAGTCATGTTCATATTTTCAGGAACACAATGGAAGAATGCACTGAGCTGATTGTAGGCAATGTTAACTTCTCCAAAGCTGAAGGTTTAGCTATTGTTTTGTTCTATTAATTCATTTCAGAATTTATTCCTTTTCTCCCTGTCTCACATGAAATATCTGAAACCAGCTCATCACCAGCAGTCACCGAAGAACAAGTCCTGAAAACATCATCAAAAGCAAAAAAATACTGCATCAATGGGTCCTGCCACTATCTCAGAATGCATCTTAATAACATGAAGCATGATTTAGCCACACCCCTAACAACACTGTGCAGTCTTTCCTCCATACAGGTTTCAAACCAAGTGAATGGAAAACAGCAAAAGTTATTCCCCTGCATAAGGGAGGACCATCCACAGTCCCAGGGAATTACAGCCCCATAAGTCTGACCAGCCTCAAATGCAAAGCCATGGAAAGAATTATCATGGAATTAACCATTAAGGACATAGTATCCCACATTAATAGATAGAAGAGTGCTTAGAAATGTATAAGATACACCCTGCACTGATTGACTACATTACAGTAACTGTGAAACAGTGGCAGACCACTTTGCAATTAAGCCATGATAAAGGACAGATTATTATCCCAGGGACCGTTGCTATTCTGCCTTGCCATTAATCTATTAAGCTGTTTACTTAACAGCTCAGGCCATGTCTACAATTTGGCTTCTAGAAAACAACAAAGTCTAATGACTTTTCATCTTCTCTTTGTTGATGATTTAAAACTGTATAGCTCATCAGATGAGGAACTGAAAGCACAGCTACAGGTTGTAAATTTTTTTTCAGATGATATTGGAATGTCATTTGGTCTTGATAAATGTGAAAAAGCAACCTTTAAAAAAGGAAAACTGCAGCACCAGGAAAACATCAGTTTGGGACAAGAATGTGATATAAAAGAACTTGAACAAGAGGGAGTACATAAATACTTGGGAACTGATGAAGGATCAGCAATAAAACATGAACAAATGTGAATAAAACTCAGTAAGGAGTACTTTAAATTACTTAAATTAATCTTGAAAACAACACTGACATCTAGGAACAAGATCCAAGCCATAAATCAATTTGCTCTTCCTGTCCTGACTTATAGTTTTGGAGTGATTGACTGGCCCCCAAAAGTGTTGGATAGATTGGGTATTAAAATAAAAAGGATGTTTCATGCTCACCAAATGATTTATAAAAATCAGTGTATACCAAGATTAGATATTTCCCGTTCCGAAGGAGGGATGGGGATCCTTGAAACTGATTACATGTATAGATCTACAATCGTGGGACTCCATAAATATCTGCTGACCTCACAGGATCCAAATGTAGTGAAAGTTTTGAAACATGAGGAGAATAAATCTAAGATGATATCTCTGCTTAATTTAGCAGAAACATATTGACATCAAGCAGGAATGGAAATTAAATCAGAAGTAGATGAAAACCAGGCAGCAACTGAATGTGCTAAAAAAAACAAAAGAAAGAATATAAGGTGAAGGACCAGATGAGATGGCAAGAAATGTGGAAAAAACATAAATATAGTTGCAAGTATAGAAAATATCTGGAAGAGCCTCATGTTGATCAAGAATGAACGCAGGAATGGTTATGGAGAGGTGAATTCACATCAAGAAATGAAAGGTTAATATTGGCAGCCGAAGATAGTGGGCTACGTACATGCTGGTTTACAAAGTCCATTGAACATGTAGGAGAAACAGACATATGTAGGTTTTGTAAAACCAAATTGGAAACAGTCACAGACCTTGCTGCTGGTTGGGATGCTCTAATGGCAGAAGGACTGTATACTGAAAGACATAATAATGTGGTGAGACTGTTACACTGGATATTGTTCAAACATTATGGTATCGAAGTGGCTGAAAAACATTGGAAACATGAGGCACTAAGAATCATAGAAAATGATGAAGTTTATATCACATGGGCTCACCCAATACCAAGAATTCAAAAGACAGATGCTAGAAAACTGGATATAGTGGTCCAAGAAAAAAAGACAAAAGTAGCATTGATCATTGAAATCGCCACACCTAGTGACTACAGTGTCTTGTGTACAGAGAGGCACAAAGTCATAAAATACCTTGATCTGCAGGCAGAAATGAGAGTCATGTGGAAGAAAGATACCCAGACAGTTCCAATAGTAGTAGGATCAACTGGTCTTATAAAAAAGAATTTACAACCGTATTTAGATATGTTACCAATTCATGTAACACCGTACGAATTGCAAAAGGAGTCATTACTGAGCACACTGCGTGTGCTGTGAAGAGCACTTCTGGCTAACGTCAGAGTGAAACAACACTAATTTCATGAACTTTAGTCGTACTTTGACTTGGGAATGGGGTCCATTCGCGTCATGGTATTAGAAACCCAAAAGACTTGGAGAAATTAAAAATGGCAGAAGACATAAAGAACATCCTGGCACTGGTCCCATCTCAGTTTGCATTTGTCAAAGGCAGGTCATGCTTATTCATCATGGTGGGGACCAAAGAAATGGATAAAGGTAAAATAGTGTGCACCGCCTACCTCAACCTGGCCAAGAATTTTGACACAATCCCCAATCAGGCTAAGTAGAAAACTTTAGTCGACAAGGAATACATCCATCCATCACTCTCTGGATAGCTAGCTTTCTCACAGATAGGATGTAGGAGATCAAAATCACAAAAAAAGGCTAATCACCATGGAGTTCCCCAGGGTTATATGCAGTGGCCTCTCCTGTTTGGCATCTACTTTTCTGAAGTAAAAGCCAATACCAAAGGGCCCTGGCTGACTAAGTTTGCAGATGTCTGCAAGCTATGAACATTCATTGAATTTCCAAATGATTTAGCCATCCTACAGGAAGGTTTGCCCTAAATAAATAGCTGGTGCCAAACTCCTGGACTAAATATCAAAGAATGCATTGTTGTATCCTTTGGGAAATCATCTGCTCCAGGGAACTACCACATTGACAATATGTCCCTAAGCATTGATCTAGTTGTTCAGGATTTGACCATTTACCAACTTTTGACCAACATGTCCAATTTGATAAGGAAGTGCATCTATATTGTGCAACTTATAAACAAGGGGAATGCTTCTAGATCTAGGGATGTTATTGTCCCTTTTTATTCAGCCTGATTAGACCAATAATTGAGTATAGTGCCTCTTTTGGCATATATCTATCCAGCCACATACAGCAATTGGAACACTCACAGAAATACCTTACAAATAGGATGTAAGGCCAGAATAATATGTGTTACATGGACTGCCTCAAAGTCCTATCATTATGTTCAGTCTCTAACACACTGTTATGAGTTGAATTGCATCTAGCATTTAAGGTATCATCTAAGCCATTACTGATGTACTTAGTTCACATCTGCAAGTCAAACGGTTCCAGAAATAATCAATCCAGAGACCTGCATCTCTTCTGCAACATTAACAGAATGGTTTGAAGGAAATGGTATATCTCACAGAGGATACCACTACTCTGGAACAGACTCTCCATCCATGTAAAACAAAACAGATCAATGGATAGGAAATAGGAAATCTACCCCAGGCCAACTCTCTGTATTACTAATGGACAGAGGCAACTCCCAGATTTATTGTAACACATAAGTCTCCTCCAAATATTAATTTTTGTGATCTAGTAATTATCACTAAAAGTATAAATATAGATATTACAAAGGGTTAGGTGAATCAAAACTCCAATTGGATTGGTTAATTTTGAGCACCAAATGTGATAATTTACTAGGCTTAAAATGGCCTGCAGGGGCAGTTTGCCTATTACTCACCTATAAACCTATGAAAGACTGTTAAAGATTAGAATTGTGGAAGGAAACATGCAAGACAGAAAAACTAAAATGCAGTAAAATTTATTAAAAGTGAGACACAGAGTCATGGGAAGAATGCATGCATGACATGGACATTTTCTGCAAAGGAAGCATGATAAAATGTCCAATAATTAATCCAGATCTGTAGAAGTAGCAGAAAGAGAGATCATTTCACCAAAGAAAGTAAAAGCGAAAGAAACAAGTTTGAACTCAAAAAAATATATATATATGTGGTGGACCAAAGTTATTTGTTTGTGGGCATAGTAAGTATTGAAAATAAGCACAGCTTTAATGGTGTGCAAGAAACTGACACAGCGGATTTACCGCATTAGCAGCAATCAGAAATATGGACAGAAAAGTTAAAAATAAATAACCAGTGTGGTATTTAAACCAGGAATAGGTTCAGATTACAATACAATGTTCAAAGCATTAAGTGTAAAAACTGCTTACTTTTGGGTCACCACTTGAAACTATTGGGTCGAAAGGTATTCAGTTGTGAGTATAAGAATAAAAAATAGAAGATTTAGTTCCAGATATCTGTAATATAGACTTCAACAATATTGACATAGCCCTTGTTTATTATATTACTTTAAATGGTGAAGTAATGGACATCTTACAGCCAGAAAACTCAATTCAATTACACACAAAAGATGATAAAACAAGTATGTGTGCTATGATTAGTGAATGGGTATGCAGTATTTCTTGCTGTGAATAATAATGACAGAAATTTATGCTGAAGTAGAGACCTAAATATTTGTGTTAATGGTTTAGGAAATGGATTTTCGGGGTCAATGATAATGAGGCAATTCTGGAGTAAGACAAATTTGACCTGGAAATTGTGCAAAACAGGAGTATACTAAGTGGTACTGTTTTTACAATGTACTTGCAAAAGTCAGAAGCAGGAAACATGTAAGGGTTCATGTCACAAGGTGGAAGTCTAGGTGTGCACTAATCTCAGGGTCTGGCATTGCTTAATGAGGTTCTTTTTCTACAAGTGAAATTCAGTTTCATGATAGGAAAGACTTAGAATCATTAAAGTGTCTATCCTTTATTAGTTTTGAGTGAGGGATTCTTGTACAGAAGTGGTGACATTACAACCTGAAACTTGATTCTAAGTTGTTTATTATCAACAGCAAGTAGAAAAGACAAATTGAATCAGAAAGTCTTGAGGTGCAGACAAATTAAGGGTGGCTAGGGCCATTTTGACTTGTGGGGACAGAGAGATTGATTTGACAGCTTTTAAATGGAAGGGGACTGCTTCTGTGAAATACTGATGCAGTCATAATGTAAGTCTGAGATTAGTTATTTAGTTTCGCAAGATTACTCATAAGAAACAAGATGAATCCTTGAGCTTTGCTGTAAAAAGGACACATCAGTCTTGGTTTGGACTCTTTTATTAGCACTAGTACGGAGACACTGGTTTTACAGTTATTTTAGTGTTGCGGGGTTTGTGGCCAGAAAGTAAGTTCTAAATTATTTACTTTAGTTTGGCTGAGCCTGAAATTGGTCAGCACTGATTAGTGCACTACCATGGTAAACACATTAAGTATAAATAAATAAACTTAATCATGTAGGTGCAATCAGAAGGGACAATCTGAATCATACAGTCTTTCTTAACACAGAACTGTGAATGCTGATGAAGCAGTTTTCGTAGGGGCCACAGAATTAACCCTTTTACAGTTTTTGACTGAGGGCCAGATGGACCTAAGTAGGCTCCAGACTACATATTTATTTATACGGAAGTGATTAGGAGACAGAGGCTTAGTCATACAGTTTTGCTTTGTCGAGGACTGCATACATCGATTTGGGACAGTTTTAGTGGGGTGTTGAGGATAACACATTGATTAATTTGCAGTTTTTGAATGAAGGGTTATTGCAGCGAAATGGTGATGTCAAAGGCAAAAAGTAGGCTTTAAATTATTTAAGAATTATCGAGGATGTAAAGTGGCTGATTACTGACAGATAATTTATGTAACAGACTATTACCATATACTACTCAAAAGTAAGTAATTATAAAAAATAAGCATTGTTTCACTACAAATATGTTATATTAAACATGATCATTATACTTAAGAAATCAAATAATTCTACATTTAAATTATGCTGACTATAAAAGAATTGTATATAACTCATACTGAATGTGATATCAGGCCTCAGACAAAACATACTTCTTTAGCCATGCACTACATAACAATTTCCTGAAATGGATAATTATAACGTGTTCAGATTTTCAAAGGAACATTTAGTTCAATGTGTAGGCATCCAAATAAGACTTGGCCAACAAACTAGCAGTGAAAAATGTGCTTTTCCTGCTGCATGTATAACAGTAGCATTTCATAACTGTATTTATGGCTTTTTTCATTGTCAAAAAACTAAACATGAGAGTCTTGTATGATACATATTTACCAGCAGATGGCAATATAAAATTGAAAGTAACACATGCCTGTTAAAGATAACTTCATTGTGTTAACATCTCAGTAAGGAATAAAATCTGAAGAGGTAAGACACCTAGGGCAATGTACAGACATCTACTAACAGCAGAAATACTGTCACTTGAGAGAACATCAGGACTGCATCTGCTGCTTATATATACTAGTGACATGCAGACGTGAAGCAATATAATGGGGGAGAGTCTAGAAGCAACTTACCAGAACTCCTACAACAATGTGTAATGTTCTTCACAATTCATTGTAGCTTGCTCCAAAAGCTACCAGCTGAGAAAGGGTACCTACATACTTTACTGATACTCATGCTGTGAAACGGGAGCTGTTTTCTGGCAGCTAGAACTGGTCTTCCATATGCCATTACACCACATTATAACTCAAGAATTCCATTGCACACCCTTCCTTTTTTAACAATACTTTTTAAAGTTTATTCATTTGTTAGCTTGGTAAATGAACAGATCATCAAGAGTATCATGGATTCTTTTCAGTCTGACACAGGGCACAAGGACAATGTAAAACGCAATATATATGGACACTGTGGAGTAGCCAAATAACTAAGCATCTGCTTCTCAGAAATGGGAGGAAGTAGGAATACCTAGAGAAAATCAACATAAGCCAAGGTAGGACATGCAGACTCCACACAGACAGTGACTGGATATCGGGACAGAATCCTAGACCCTGCAGCTCTGAAGGAGAAATATTTACTATCGAGCCACTGTTCATTAACTTATTAAGGATATTTATCATATGGAAGCATGATTAAATAATCAGCCCAGAGCAAAGTGCTTATCTGCTTTTACTCACCCACATGCCTTCCCCTGGCATCATTATATTTTGTTGTTTGTTTATAATTCTGTACCACAGGGAGAGTTTGCATACTGCTGAAAATGCCCTCACTAGTGGGTAAGCTGCCCATTTAATGTATACTGTAAAATATTAGTGCTGTCACTGAAAAAATAATTAATAAGAAATAAAATACTGCTGTGCAACAGTTCACATAACTCTGCTTCTGGCTATGGCTGTGGAAATGTTTATTTTATTTTATTGTGGTATAATGTACCTGATCATCTGATACAAGTTACACATTTACAAATGCTGTTTAACTTACTATAATAATATAAGAATGTGTGTCATTATGAAAGATGAACTAGACAAAGTAGTGTGCGCCTGTCCCATCTGAGACAAGAAACATAGGTTAGAGCTTCAAATAGTATGTATAACCTTAGTAGATACAAATTTGTCTCTCATGAACGCAAACATTGATTTCATGTTGTGCAGACTATGCTTTAAGGTCCGCTCATTTTGAATATTATGTTGTCCACAATACACAACAAATCAGGATTAGGATCCAGGAATATGCTAGGGATCACACAACATGGCAGTACTGTAGCTCAATAAAGGATTCACCCCTGTCATAGAACTCCACAAAATTCACACCAAAAAATATTCCAAATGGATTTAATATAAAAAAAATTTTATATTAAAACCATTTGGAATATTTTTTGGCATGAATTTTGTGGAGTTCTGTGACAAGGATGAATCCTTTATTGAGATACAGTGCTGCCATGTTGTATGATTACTAATGTTGTGGTGCTTTTATTCAGCTGTTCAGCGTTTTTTGGTTTAATATGCTAGGGATATTTGGAGTTTTTTTTGTTAGTCCTGCGGTACTATATATTGTCCAAGAGCATTCTCCTGACCCCAGTGATGTGAAACATTTTATTATGTGTACACCTTCTAATGTTGAAATATATTATAACAATATGCAACATCTTTTAAAGAAAGAAGCTTAGTCTATTTTGCCTTTGAAACTTTACAGTGTAAAGCTTTACAGAATGAATAATGTGAAATATCTGTTATAATGTTTACATCGTTATATATTTTTAATTATTTTTACAAGAAAAAAAAAATTTTTGGCTTATGAGGCTATGGGAGTATTTATAGGTTCATAGGTTAGTACTAGGCTAACTGCCATCATGGGCCATTTTTATCCTAGCCAATTACCCCATGTGGGAATCAAACCCTGCACCTTATGTTGGTAAGGTAAACACCTTAACCACTATGCCAACCTCCCACCCCTACGTGTTGGCGAACCAAAATGCTGAATGACATTACTCTGAACAGAAAACGACAAAAACAGAAAAGTCGAAGTGATTGCAATACAGCAGGGTCCGAGAATTTTCCCCTTTCCAACTGTGGTGCAATCACAGAGTTGGTATATATAATTAGCAGGGAATGTGGGTGGTCATCCCACCCCCACATGGGTGTGCAGGAAGATTGCTCTCCTGCACAGAACATTTGTTGAATTTTTCAGTTTTTGGAGTTTCTGCAGTTTATGTTCAGTATAATGCTGTTTGGCATTTTGGCTGCTCGGCTTTATAGATGCATTCCTGCTGCTTCAAGGCACATTTTGCTGAAATGCTAGTTATGTTTAATTGTTTAAATAATATTTTTAAGCTATTATAAAGAGCTTATCTGATATGGATTTCAAACATATTACAACACACTGGCATTATCCAGTGAGAACAGGCTAATATACATACATTACATCCATACATCAAATATTTCAGGCATGGGCAATAATGCCATTCTGTTTTGCTAATATACCAGAACATCATTCCCATGATAAGTATCCAAGGTGTTTTTAAAAATATCTAAACGAGTGCTTGTTTTAATATATGTGTAGAAAGTATGCTGAGAATAAAAATAGAATGGTACAATAACAAGAAACTACTAAAAAAAAAACAAAAAATACCGAAACTAACACAACTGAAGGTAAAACAAAAAGCTTTAATGCACACAAAAGAGAGTAAAAGCGTGAAAGCACTTACTCTCTTTTGTGTGCATTAAAGTTTTTTGTTTTACCTTCAGCTGTGTTGGTTTCGATACTTTTTTGTTTTTTTACTTGTTTTAATATAATTTGGTAGTCTATTCCATGCATTAGCTACTCTCTCAGAGAACCAATTAGTATATCTCACAATCCTATATAATCTGGGTGTAATTTCTCCAAGTCTTTTGGGTTTCTAATACCATGATGGGAATAGACCCCATTCCAAAGTCAAAGTATGATTAAAGTTCACAAAATTAGTATTGTTTCAATCTTATATTTTAGCCAAAAGTGCACCCACAATGTGCCCCATAACTGTCTCCTTCTGCAATTCATATGGAGTTATATGTATTGGTAACATATCTAAATATAAAAAAGAAAGAAGTGTCAAAACGCTGAGTAATCCACAAACTCTGTGAATAAATGGTTCTTTTGTTGTCCTTCCTACCAGTTTGTGGATTACTCAGCGTTTTGACATCTTTCTTTTTTGTTTTATGTGTACATGCTCCTTTGAGCAAGTTTGCTTTATTTAACATATCTAAATATGACTGTAAATTCTAGGTATCCTTCTTCCACACTGCCCTAATTCCTGCCTGCAAATCCTGATATTATATGACTTTGTCCCTCTCTTTCTCTGTCTGTATGTAAGACACTATACTCACTGGTTATATTTTATGACTTTCTCTCTCTCTCTATGTAAGACACTATAATCACTGGTTAGGTTTTTGTGTTTTACCTTTGGTTTTGATGTGTTTATAGTGTGGCACTGTTGGTGTTACCAGCTCTTTTTGGTGACTGGTGTTATTATGGAAAGCTGCAACAAATAGCCTGTTCATGGAGTGCCTTTTCCACAGTTCTTGCCTTCACATCTGATCCTTCACTTTATATTCTTTCTTTTTTTGGCACATTCAGTTGCTGTCTGATTTTTATCTACTTTTGGTTTGATTTCCATTCCCACTTGACACTGATATGCTTCTTCTAAGTTAAGCAGGGAAATCATCTTAGACTTGTTCTCCTCATGTTTTAAAACATTCACTATATTTGGATCTTGTGAGGTCAGCAGATATGTATGCAGTCCTGTAATTGTGATCTATACATGTAATCATTTTTATTTATTTATCTTAGTTTGTTTGCCGGGGTAGCACACAGATCACTACAGACCATTTACAAACACATCCTGGGTGAAGGGATTTACAAAAAAAAAAGAAGAAAGAACAAATTCACAAACACAGAGTAATCACAGAAGGTAGAGAATCTCAAAGACAATTGATACAAAATGTAATTTATATTAGCAGAGTAGAAAATTAAATGTGAATTAATTTTAGCAGTAAATATGAGAGGGAAGCAGTAGCTGAAAACAGAGGATCAAAGTAGGAGTGATGCAGGAGAGAGGGAGTTAAGTTATGTGTCCAGTGGAAAAGCACTTGCAGTCAGATTTTTATTGACGGTGTCTTTTGAGTTGAGCTGTGAAAGTGTAGAAAGAGACTTCTTCAAGATAAAAAATGAGAGAGTGTCAGAGTTTGGGTGCAAGAATGGAGAAAGAATGGTCAGTACTATGCAGTTTAGTTTGGGGTATCTGCAGTGAGAGAGTTAATTGCGAGAAGTTGCAGGGGTTGTAGGTGGAGGATTAATAATGGAGTTTGGCTGCAAGAGGTGGAAATGCACTTGGTTGAAGTATTTTAAAAACAAGACCCTAGGAGTATCTCAACTCTAAAGGAGACTGGTAGCTATATGGCTTTGAAGATGGTAATGCAGTGGTGTCCTTGAGGGGAGGAACTGGAAATAAATCAGCTGATTTTGTTTTCAGTGGACTGTAGAGTAGATTAATTTTTTTAGAGTCTTTGACTATGATAGGGAACCTGTATTCAAGTTGAGTAAGGAGGACTCCTTTGCCTAATGCAGTTCTAGTTGGTCTGAAGAGAAAGGGAGATATTTTTCAGGATCAGAATAAAAGTGAACTGATCTTTTTCCTCATGTTTTCAGTGTTGTTTTGGAAGTTAAGCAACTGTTCTAGCCATAAACCTAAGTTCTTTAAGGATTTGGTTGTTTCTATCAGACAACCATTGAGGTCTACACTGCTGAGATTTTTTCAGTTTTTGTTAGGTTCAAAATATCACACTTTTTGTTTTAGAGGGGTTTAACAGTAGCTTATGGCTGTTTAGCCAAGAACTGAGGGAGTGAATGTCAGACTGAACCTCAGTTTGAATAGTTGAGTGTGAGGGACTAGATCAAGATTTAACCATGTTATCTGCATAAGAGTAATAGGAAGGTTAGGGAAAACAGAAATTTAAAATAGAAGAGTGTCGAGTATGGACGCTGGGGCACTCCTCTTGTGAGGAGTGCTGGAGGGGATAGGGATGGGCCTTATTTGATTCTGAATTACATAATTTGTTAAGAAATGTTGGCACCAGGTAAGACATTTGGGTCTAACCCTGATTTATTGGAGGGAGTAAAGGAGAGAGAAGTGGTCAGTAAAACCAAAACCTTTGGTAAGGTCAATGAAGAGAGCTCCTGAAAGGTTTCCTTTATCCATGTTGAGAAGGATCTCATATGTAAGTGAACATAGAGATATCATTGGTCTCTGGTCAGCCCAGAATCCATTCTGTTTAAGAGTGAGGAGGTGATACTGTTGGATGTAAGTGGACAGTTGGCTGTAAATTAGTTTTTCAAGAATTTTCCCAAGTGAAGAGATGAGGGAAATAGGGCAGAAGTGGGAGGCATTTTCTGGCTAAGACTGTTTGGGAAGGGGTTTAATCAGAGCAGTTTTCCATATTTCTGACATTGCATTTTGAATTCAGCAGAGGTTATAAATATGAATAAGAAGTGTGGCATGGAAGTCTTTACACAGTGATATAAACCAAGGGAGTAAGTTATCTGCACTGGGGGAGCATCCAGGGATATTCTTTCTATTTCTTAAAATAAAAGAGGGGGATAAAAGGAGGGGGGAGAGATAGAGGTTTCGGTACTAAGGAGGTGGCTGAATTCTTTGAGAAAGTCAGAAGTTTAGAGAAAGTCAGACGTTTAGAGTCGGCCTTGACATGTCTGGATGGTGATTGGAGAGGAGGTGGGATCAGTGTATATATGGCCTGTGAGAAGATTTACTTCCTGCCAAAAATGTTTGGTTTACCTACAAGAACAATTTGCTTGATTTTGAAGTAGTAGTTTCTGTGCCTACATATGGCTTGCTTAGCTATGGAGGTAAAGGTAGTACAATTTTCTGGTGATGAGTTTTGTCTCCATAAACACCACGCATTGTACATAGGTTTGAGCAGTGCTTTCAGTTCTGAGGTTAGCCAGGTGGTTTTGTTATATTTGAAAAGGTGCAGTGTGTGAAAGGGAAGACTTAATCTTGAAGCTGAAGGAGGGTATGTGTCAGAGCCGTTGGAGCCAAGTTAGGATTCTGTGAGCTGGTAATGGGAGACCAGTCGAAAGCTGATCAGTGCATTTTGAGGTTCTGTATATTGACAGTAGATCTAGGTTTGAAGATAAATAGTTTGGAGGGACAGTTCTGGTGACTGATAGATAATTTAGAAGGTCACTGGGCAGTGGTCACTGAATGAGGGTGGAAGAATGGATATACTGGAGATGATGGTAGGTTTGTTAGTGATTAGCTGGTCCAGGAGGGTGTGCTTGCTGGTTTGGAGATCTGGACGAGTAGTATCATTGACTAATTGTATAAGGTTGATATTGGCTAGGAATTCAGCAATGTCATTTCACAGGGAACCCAGATAGTTTATTTTAAAATCACTTATAATATCAATACTTTTATAGTTTTGGGCAGCTGAGGTAATAGTAAGAATAGAAGATTTAAATTTGTTAAGACAGGCTGGAGGAGAAAGGTAGGCAACTATTCGAAGGTGACTGATCTGGGAGGGACGTTATAGAAGGATCCAGTTGGGTTCAGTATCTGAGGAGGCATTTGCTTGTGCAATGATAGCTGGTTTAAGATTGTTTTTGTACAGAGTGAGAGTGCCCCACCTTGTCTACTGCCAGGACTGGTGTCTTGGAGGTATTTGTAGTACGGAAGTAGATGCTGAAAATTAGGATTGTTTTGCTTGAGCCATGCTTCAGTAACAACTGTGATGGGTGAGTGGGTTGTAAGGAAGGTGTTTATCTGATCAAGCTTATTACAGATGCTCTGGGCATTAATTAATGCACAGAAGAGGGTGATAGTGTTGGGAAAGCTTAAGAGTGTTATGTAGTGGGAGGGAAGCCCATACCTCATTCAGAACAATGAATGTATAATCTTAGTATATGATGATTTTCATAATTTGTTTGATGAGTGTGAAGCATTTTTCTTGTTTTCCTATCCAACTGACTCAAAACCTTTTGGGGCCGTTCAATCACCCCAAAACTATAAAGGAAAACTCTACCTTCTTGTACAGTTTAACTGTTTTTCTCCCTAGAATATGATTCCTGTATTGTGTAGGTACATGAAACCTGCTTTTATTTTATAAAACTTTAATTTCCTCACTTTACTATTAAAGGAAGGGAAAGACCACCCACTTTTTTAAGCTTAACTACTCATATGAGTTGCAGAGGAATTTCTCTACATTTGCATGATGTACCACAGACACAGAAAAATCTCTAGTCAGGAGCTCAGGCTGCTGTAAACAAGTCAGAGAAGTGTGACACTATTTTCCATTGTATTTATTGCAGACAAGATAACTTAGACTGATTCAAATTTGCATATAATGTAGCCATGTCTTTCAGAGCAAAAACAGAGCAATTAAATCAGTCAATGGTTCAAAATCAGTTGTCACCTCCTTTGACAAATTTATATGAGCAGCATCACAGTACTGAAATGATAAACTTTAAACTTTAAATGTTTGCTGTTTATACTACCTTACATTTTAAGATAACTTGAATGTAGTATCAAAGATGTGACATTTAGAGAAAAGTCAAAAAATATTTTTTTCTTGAAATTGTTGTAAAGTATCAGCACATTTATCAAAGTGTAGGGGGAATGGCTGTCAATTCATCTTGGACTACAAAAGGATAATTTGAAAAAAAGACTGCAAATTAGAAACTGCTTTGGTTGCACCTGTATAATTCCTCAGAATACTGTAAAACAAGCCCCGAGACACACACAAATGAGGGCCATTCAAGAAATAAAATAAGCAGTCCTGTTACAGACAAAATATAAGATGACAGTGACTGACACTTATCCCATTATATGTCAATGGAATTGGAATACGCCACTACTTCCTTATGTCTAGCATGACTCATATAAAGCAGACTTGAAATGGATTATGTGAAAGAGAAAGGCTTGAAGAAAAATAAGATCATGTTGATATGTCAAGTCCCATTGGCAGGCATTTTGCAGAAAACCTATTAAAATTCTATAAGAAGCAGTTAGAGTGATTTTGAGATATAAATAGGACCTGCTGGAGAGACAGGTATGTATCACAGAGACTACCACATCTATGGAACAGGCTTCCCATCCATGTGAAGCAGAGTCCCTCCCTAACCCAATTCAAGTGCAACTTGGACAATTAGATGGGAAGCCAGAAATTCATCCCTGGTTTGGCACCTATGTCTCTAATGGACATAGGTAACCTATAAATGGTTCATCTCCCTGGCCCATGCTTATACTTATTAAGGGTATCAGAACTTGTTAGAGATATGGGATACATGGGTAGGCTTACAAAGACCCTTGTGGTCATTAGCCTAGGCAACACCTATGAATGTAGGAACCTATGAAATGTTAAAATAACTCAGAAAATGGAGATAGAGTGAACAATTAGAGTTTTTTAGTTCTGGGATGGACTTTTCCTTTAGGTTAGAACGGAAGAGCAAATTGGTTTATAGCCTAGATTTTGTTCCTGGATGTCAGGGCTGTTTTCAGTATTAATTTTAGTCTTCTAAAATATCCTTTACTAAGTTTTGTTTGCATTTGTTCATGTTTTATTGTTGAACACTCCCTCCTGCTCAAGTTCCTTTATATCACATTCCTGTCCCAGACTGATATTTTCTTTCTGATACAACTTTCCTGCTTTAAAGGTTGCTTTTGTACATTTATCAAGACAATGCTTATTTTTATAAGGTTTCCATATTGTTATTCCATACTCTGGTTTGGGTCTAATGTAACTTACAAACAATGATTTCATCAGTTATGATTTCTACATGGCCCCCACAAGGGGGGGGGGGCTGACAGGGCTGTAGCCTGGGGGCCTGGGATAAGGGGAGGCCCGGTGTGATCGGTCAAAAGATAAAAATATTTAAAACCTCTTTTTGAAATTTCTCGACCACTGAAAAGTTATACTTTAATTCATACAACAATGAAATCGTGAATTTCAAAAAGGGCCCATATCGATATCTTTTCAATTGTGGAGATGGGCCCTTTTCAAATTTCACAATTCAATTATTATTATTATCAATGCAGCAGAGTGGGTGGCATGAGCCAGTTGGGTGCTCGGGGATATTTCTAGCCTGCATTGGTATCGTATAAGCATGTGATACTTTTACCCTTTGTGTCATATGGCCGGCTTGGCCGTGTGTTTTACAAAAAAAAAAAAAAAAAAAAAAAAACGTGGTTGAGCCGTATCTAATGTTTATGTTCATGTTGTCTACTTTGTGTGTTCTATACAAAAAAGATTCTATTTTAACTGAAATTGTGCGGATTCGTAAGAAGACCTCTCAACCATACAGAATCTATTGGTTTTTACTGGCCGGTTTTGAGGTCCAAATAATAGGGTTTCACAATTCCCAATTTCCCGGCTTTTTTTTTTCCTGGATTTTTTTTTTCAAATTGACATCATTGCGCAGAGGCATGCACAGTGATGTCAGCTTCGTGAGCAGCCTGCCAGTCTTTTGGAATTCGGCTCAGGGCTGCTCTGGGCTGAGTTTACTTTGCAAGCCTGCAGCAGACTAGAGAATGAGATAGGGTCTAAAGAGAGAGGGACGGGACAGACTAATCAGAAGCCCGAGCACTGAGCAGCTGATAGCACTGTGAAGTACATTATTGGATTTAACAGGTAAGAAAAAAAATGTATATGCCTCAATGTAGTCAGTATATATCCAGCTACACCACTGTTGAGGTGACCCAGAGCAGCCAGGTCTAAATTAACAAAATCTCTTAGGAACCCGACTCAAGCCACTGTTAGACAACTCCTAAGCTTCAAAATCACAACAAAAACTTAGTATATTATGCAAGTAACAGCAGCAACAAAAAAAACACATACATAACAGCTGCTGAATGTTGGCTAATTAAAAAACATACGGGAGGGCGGCAAAGCAAAAGCAGTCCTTGTTAACGGGGAAATATTCAGCGGTTTCTATTTTTGGTTACTAATACTTAGATGTTCTTCATCTCACATTGCTGCAGTCCTAACACTTGGGTAGTCCGCTGTCCTTGGTCGGCCCGAATATCAAAGTATAAGGCTGACGTCGGTCAGGGCGCATTTGACTGACGTCAGGACGTCAGGGTACAAATGCGCATGACCGACGTCATATCCTCAGTCTTTTTTGCCGCATGGTCCGATGCAGAAGCAGTATTGCAAGTGCTGGTTGGCGTTCTGAGATTTTTCGATTTAGAAGTTTCAGACCGAGTTCAAAGTTGGCTAAGTACCCCGTTGGGGAATATTTTAGTTTTCTTGCCTCAGTCATTTACCGGATGTCAGAAAAAGTTAATAATTGCATTTCTTGTGGGAAACAGATACCGCATAGAGATTATCATACTTTGTGTATTCCTTGCTTAGGGCCTGAGCACGACATTGTTGGCTGTCGCTCTTGTGCTAGATTTAATAAACGCACTATAAAGAGAAGGTTGGATTGTGCAAGGTTAGTCTTTGGGAAGCGGTGCAACTATAAAATGCCGTCGGATGCTCCGACGCCTGCTTCTTCGAAGAAGCGCAAGGACAAGGCAGTTAAGCCTAGGCTAGAAGAACCGTCTGTAACAGACGCCGGTTCTTTGGAGGTGTCGGTGGAGCCGGTGGCTCCACCGGAGGTTTCTTTGTGTTCCCAGGGTGAGACCTTATTATTGCAGGATGTGGCCTCTCAGGAGACTAGTCAGGCTGAGGGGGCTTCTCATCTTACTATACTCCCCTCCCTTCCCAAGGTGGCTAGGCCCTCTCCTTCTGTTTCAAAGGCTTCCCCCAGGGGCAGGTCAGGTTTGGCTTCAGTTGGTGTTACCCCTAGCTCCTCAGGTACTGTGCCCAAGAAGCATGTGCTTAAAATGGCAGAAGATTTGATTACTTTGATTAGGGGTTCTATGCCCCCTCCTGATAAGAGACCTAGGGTGGATCCTGAGCTGGAGGGTTTTGAGCAGGCTTCAGATGTTTCAGAGTCTTCGGCTGAAGACTTGCAGGAGTACTCTCCTTATTCTGATTCTGATGTGGATGATTCTACTCCTTCTGCTACTCCTCCTGAGGATTTTTCTTTTTCAGAAACTCTTCATTCCATGAGGGAGCATTTTAAGTGGGAGGGTCAGGACTTCTCTGATTCCAGGAAAAGGCTTAGGAAATTTCTGTTTTTACCCCAGCATAGGCCTTTGGCTATACCTCCTGTTTTGGATGTAGTGGACGATGTTTTTACAGAAGCTTCTCTTAATCCTGATTCTTTGCCTCCTGCTCCTGTTATGCCGGATAGGTATTACAGGGTGCCTGAAGCTCATAAGTATCTTTTTAAGAGTCCTAGGGCAGACCCAGAGACTGTTAGCCAGGGGCCTAAAGGTGTGAAGGCTTCTGTTGTTAAGAATCCGGTTCCTGCAGACAAGGAGGCTAGGGCCTTGGATAGATGGGGAAAGAAAGTCTATACTTCTTCCACTCTTGCTATGAGGGCTCTGAATTGCCAGTTTCACATGTTGAAATACCAAAATTATCTCCTTTCACTATTGAAGTCTAAGGTTGATGCTCTGGCAGTAGGTATTGATTGTAAGGAGTTGCAAGATTTAGTGCATGTTTCTGAACAGGTGGGTAAGCATTCTTTGCAATGTGGTTTTGATGCTGTACAGGCCTCGTCTAGGGTGGCTGCCACTGGGTCAGTCCTTTGCAGGCACGCCTGGCTGAGGGATCAGAATTTGTCTGAACATGTTAAGACAAGGATTTTAGATGCTCCTTTACAATCTGACGTGTTGTTTGGTCCTCCTGTTGAGACAGTCTTAAAGAAAATGGAAGACAAGGCTAAGTCTATGCAGACTGTTAAAGATTTTTTGCAGGTCCAGCCTCCAAAGTTTAGTAGAAATTGGCCTACTAAAGGGTGGACGTATCCTTCTTATGGTTCACAGTCTAGGGGTAGATCTAGACGTGGTAAGGGCAGAGCCCAGGGCTCTTTCAGGCCTAGAACAGGGAGTTCTCCTGCACAGGCTTCGGGTGAGGGCAGGGGTCAGTCCTTTCGTCAGCAGACCCAATGACCTACCTTTTCAGCTGCCAGAGCCTGCTCGTCGGGCAGCACCTTTGGGAGGAAGGTTGGCACTTTTCAAAGAAAATTGGAGTTTAATTACCCAGGACAGATGGGTATTGGATATCATTCACCACGGCTACAGGTTTTATTTCCATACCTTGCCTCCTTTCAAAGGCATGCCAGACGTTCCTCCTCCACAAAGACTAGAGGCTCACAAACAGGTTTCTCTGTTGCTCCAACTAGGGGCCATACAGCCGGTCCCTCTGCCAGAAGTGGGCCTAGGATTTTATTCTCGCCTGTTCCTAGTACCAAAGAAGGGGAACACGTGGAGACCAATTTTGGATTTATCTATCCTCAACACTTATCTGGACATTCCCAAGTTCAAAATGTTGACGTTGCAGCAGCTTTTACCTCTGCTGGGCAAAGATCATTGGATGGTAACTTTGGATCTCAAGGAGGCTTACCTTCATGTTCCTATCAGACTAAGTTGCAGGAAGTATCTGCGTTTTCGAGCTGGGACTTCTCACTATCAGTTCTCTGCATTGCCCTTTGGCTTATCTACTGCGCCCAGAGTGTTCACGAAAGTTCTGGCTCCAGTGATAGCTTTCTTCAGACAAAAAGGAATACAGATCTATCCTTATTTGGACGACTGCCTAATTCTGGCTCAAGGAAGAGAAGAGCTTCTTCATCATTTGGATTATGTGATAGCAGTGCTAAGATGCCTAGGGTATTCTGTGAACGAAATAAAGTCCAGTCTAGTACCCTCTCAAGACATGTGCTTTCTGGGTGTGAGACTGAATACAGCATCCCAGATGGCCTTTTTAACCCCGGACAAACAAAAGAGTCTATCCCTTTACTTCCATCAACTATCTCATCAGTCCGGGCTGACTGCAAGGACAGTCCTTCAAGCCTTAGGGTTCATGGCATCTTGTATTCTGGTGCTTCCCAGTGCCAAACTGCATATGAGGAAGCTACAATGGTATCTCAAAAATGTATGGACACAGCACTGCCAGGATCTAGACACTATCATTCAAATAATACCTTGCATTCAAAAGGAATTTTTGTGGTGGGCTCAGGAATGTCACCTAAACAAGGGACTCTCTGTGACCCGGCCAGAGGCGAGTCAGATTTTAACGACAGATGCCTCAGACAAAGCTTGGGGAGCTCATCTAAATGGAAAGTGGATACAAAACAAGTGGCCTGTCAGACTACAACATCTACATATCAACATGAAGGAGATGTTAGCAGTCCAGTTTGCATTAATTGCTTTCAAGGAATTGCTTCTTCCAGGGCAGGTGTTGATTCTAACAGACAACACAACTGTCATGTGGTACATCAACAAGCAAGGGGAACGCATTCTTATCCTCTATGCAGGCAAGCAATGATTTTGTGGGAGACTGCTCTCAGTTTACAGCTCAATCTTCAGGCAAGGTTTCTGCCAGGAGCACAGAACTCCTTAGCAGATGTGTTGAGCAGACGAATTATGGATCCCCACGAGTGGAAATTGGATCCTCATGTATTTCAGAAATTGACAGTGTCATGGGGAACTCCAGACATAGATCTGTTCGCTTCTCCACTGAACCATCAGCTGCCAAAGTTTTGCACAAAAGGTTTCATCCCACAGCTTGGAAAGTGGATGCTCTTTCTTTCAATTGGAGCAATCTTCATGTATATGCCTTTCCACCTCTGCCTCTCCTCCCAAAGGTACTTCTAAAGGTCAGACAGGACAAGCCAAGGATGATTTTAATAGCTCCGGATTGGCCTCGACAACACTGGTACCCATTACTGAGAAGTCTGGTACGGAAGCCTCCATGGCCTTTGCCTTGATTCCACACCTGTTGTCGCAGGAGGACAGCCATTTGCTAAATGTCAAGCTTCACTCTCTGCACCTAACAGCCTGGCTTATTCTGTTTTGAACCAAAGTGGGCCTCCACTTCCTCAGCAAGTTTTGAATGTTATTTTGGAAGCTAGGAGGCCTAGTACAAGGAAAGTGTACGCAGACAAATGGAAGAGATTTTTGTTTTGGAGTGCAGCAAAAGATTTTGATGTTT
This sequence comes from Protopterus annectens, assembly GCF_019279795.1. Taxonomy (NCBI): domain Eukaryota; kingdom Metazoa; phylum Chordata; order Ceratodontiformes; family Protopteridae; genus Protopterus; species Protopterus annectens. The sequence continues at coordinate 1,654,917,064 of NC_056741.1, read as the reverse complement.
CTGAGCCTAATTTGAGTGTGGCTCTTCAATATCTTACTGAGTTACTGGACAAAGGTTTGTCTTTCTCTTCTATTAAAGTTCATGCTGCAGCAATTTCAGCTCACTATGATTGCAACCCACCATTGTTTTCTCATCCTTTGTTCAAGCAATTTCTTAGAGGGCTAAGAATATAAGACCCCACGAAGAGCTCCTACTCCTGCTTGGGATCTCAATTTTGTGTTGGAGAAACTCACTCTACAACCTTTTGAGCCTGCAGCTACTGCTGAGTTGAAATATTTATCTTGGAAGACTGCTTTTTGTTGGCCATTACCTCTGCAAGAAGGGTTTCTGAATTACAGGCCCTTATGGCAGTTGAGCCTTTCTTGATTTTCCATAAGGATAGGGTATCATTACGTACTAATCCTTCCTTTATGCCTAAGGTGGTTTCTAGTGTGGCTTTAAACCAAACTATTCATTTGCCTACTTTTTATGCAAATCCCCAAAATAAAGGGGAAAGATTTTGCACACTTTAGATGTCCACAGGCAGTTGTGTTATTATTTGGACAGAACTAAAGGGTTCAGGCAGTCTCAGCAGTTGTTTGTTTCTTTTGCCTTGAGTTCTCAGGGCAAGCCTGTATCAAAACAAACTATTTCTAAGTGGATTGGGTTTTGCATTGCTTTCTGTTATTCCCATCATGGCAAGGAGATTCCAGCTGGGATTAGGCCTCATTCCACTAGGGCTACTGCCACTTCAACAGCTTTTTGAGGGAGTGGCAACCAAGGATATTTTGGAGGCAGCTACTTGGAGTTCTGTACATACTTTCTCTAGGCATTATCACCTGCCACTTTACTCTAAGTCCAGGGCTGGTTTTGCCACTGCTGTTTTGCAGGGCATTTTGGCAGCTCCTGCTTCCTTGTAGTTAGCCATCCTCCCTTACCTCTGCTTTGGGATTCTACCCAAGTGTTAGGACTGCAGCAATGTGAGATGAAGAACATAGTACAGTTTTGTACCTACCATAAATGTAGATGTTTGAAGATCCACATTGCTGCAGTCCAATTTACCCTCCCTCCTTCCCCTCTGTAGTTAGAGGCGGTTGTGTGGGTTGGGTTGTACATTTTGTGTATATTGTATATATTGTACATATAGTTAGTGCAGGGGTGGTTGGTTGGTTGTTTGCTGTCTTTTGGTTTTGACCTTTATTTTTAGGGTCTTCTGACATCTGGGGCAAGAAAAGACTGAGGATATGACGTCGGTCATGCGCATTTGTACCCTGACGTCCTGACGTCAGTCAAATGCGCCCTGACCGACGTCAGCCTTATACTTTGATATTCGGGCCGACCAAGGACAGCGGACTACCCAAGTGTTAGGACTGCAGCAATGTGGATCTTCGAACATCTACATTTATGGTAGGTACAAAACTGTACTTTTCATCATTTGAGGAAAACAAAAAAGATTCCTTGGCTCAGGCTGGGTGTAGCGTTATTGCCATCTGATGACACACACATAAGTTATAACTTGTAAATTAAGTTCTCACTTCTCAGTCATTTTTCTGCAATTAAATAGCTGTCCTGCAGATGACATAAAGTGAGTAACACACATTAGAGATATTACCCAGCCAAGACTAGGATGACTAGTAACTCTACCGGATTGAAGTCTCACTGCAGTATGTACACAAGTTTTTGGTGTTACTTTGGGACTCAGTGGCAGAGTAGCATGCAACTTTAATTTTGTCTAGTCCGGCTCGAGTTCTCTTTAAAATTCTTAGAAAAAAATTAAGCAGTCTTTACAGTCAGTAACTGTTTTTTATGGCTACCAGTCCCAACCCTTCTGGCTGTAGCTGTTTATTTATACTTCAGCAGATTTTTCCTTTTTTATGTGTTGTTGTGGGTGAGGACTTTTACACTGACACAGACATGAGGGCAGGTTTGATGCTCTGCTTTGCTTAGTCATTGTGAATTCAGAGTTTCCCTGGCTATAGATATCACCACTATGGAGGAGGCAGTGCAGAGCAGATTGATACCTGTTTTGTAAGTATGCTGCTTGTAATGATTGTATATCTGTTACATACTTAACCAAAGGGCTGTTGAATATGTGTGATATGGTGTGCATTTGCAGATGTGCTGTCTGCCTATTTTACTAAATCTGTTCATAGTGAAGGGAGCTACGATGAGAAGAAGGAACAATAATAAACCACGGCCAAGTCTGGACATTGTGTAAACATGTGTATGTACTTACATAAACTGTGGTATAAATACGGTAGAGGGCATTCAAGAGTCTAAGCAGATGCCCACACATTTGCTATGTCTTAGGAAGTTAATCAGTCATCCTATGCGTATTTGAGCTTAAAATAGTATACACACTATCTTTTCTGGGTGCCGGTGTAGTGAGCATTTCTTTTGCTGTTGTGCAGTGTTGATTGCCCTAATACAGAAACAAGTGGAAGTCTGGAATATTCCTTAGCTAAGCTCTTCAAATCTTGTGTTGGAGCCTATACATATTTGTGTAGAGCGTATTGTTTATTCGGGTCTATGTCAGATAAATGAAAACACAATCTCTCGAACACTCATATGAGCGAATAATCATAACAGAAAAATTGGTATTGTGGGGGACTTTGTCCCCCACACCCCCTGCTAAATATGTATTCCTACTCCGAGGCTGCTCTACAATGTGAGGAAAGGGCAAATATCCCACTCTTCACTGTACTGCAACCCCTAAATACCACTTCCGATGTTATGATTATTCGCTCATATGAGCGTTCGAGAGATTGTGTTTTCGTTTATCTAAAGTAGACCTGTTTATTTCATAGTAGGAATAAATCAATGAATTGTGCCCCCACTGAAATTAGGCACATTTGTATTTATGTTGATGAAGCAATATGACTTTTTATCATTGTCTGCCTTTGTACTGTTTTATTCTAATGGCCAGTAGGATATATATATATATATATATATATATATAAATAAATATATATATATATATATATATATATATATATATATATATATATATATATATATATAATAAAATATGTTGTCTTCACGCTGGAAGTTTGATTTAACTGAGCTGCATTTTCATGTTATTCTTTTTTTTTTTGGAAGGTTACCAGTTATTTTTGTGTCAAAGCAAATAACTTTTTTTTAACCCGAGTACCCAACTGTTAAAAGTATAACAGTTACTTTGAGTAATGACTATTACTAGCTTATGTTGGGATTACTTATTTTGAAGGCATGTGTTGCAGAACCCATGAATCTTCTTTTGTAACTGTTAGTGTGAAAAAATAAATAGCCATGCTTTGAATTTCTGGTCTTTGGATGTGTAGATTTTTGTGCAAGATATGGCTCTCTGCGCACTGGTCGGGTTATAGCAGCAGCTATTTTATTTAAACATTAGTGTGTGTGTGTGTGTGTGTGTGTGTGTGTGTGTGTGTGTGTGTGTGTGTGTGTGTGTGTGTGAAGCAGTTTTCTAATTCAAATGTTACACCCGGTAAGCAGAGTGGCTATGACAGCAGCATACCTCTCAACCTCTTAGAGTAAGAAATCAGGACAAATCCATAAATAATGGGGAGGGGGGGGCAAAGGTCCAAAGATAGGGACAATTTTTGAATATTGTACTTACAAACTTAGAAAGTAGATAGAGCAACATACTGTGCTTTAATATTAATTTTCTGAAGGATATGAAGTCTGAAACTCAAATTTCTGAAATTATTTTCTGAATTAAATCTTCAGTGATTTGCCAATGATTTGCTATAAAACCACAATTTTATGAAAAATGGACCAAAAATATTAGGCAGAAATCTGGGCATTCTGCAAAAATCTGTACAGTTGAGAGGTATGAGAGCAGCTATATTATTTAAGCATGCAACTCACACGGTGTGTGTGGTTCATTATTGGTAGCAGCTCCACAGCTTTCTAATTCAAATGTTACACTCAGTAAGCAGAGTGGTTATGGCAGCAGCTATTTTATTTAAGTATTAGTGTCTGGGTTTCAATGAATGTGAGTTTCAAGGGCAGAGAAGTTTTAATGTTAAGTCTATTTTCATTCTGAGACTGTATTGCTTTGTTGAGCGGATGTCTATTAGTGTTTATACTCTAAAATGTAAAATAAGTTTTAAATGAAATCCAAATAATCATTGTAAAAGTAAAGTAGTGCCGGTATGCACATTCCAGTGCTTATGGTAAATGGAGTGAAATAGCCAAGTAATGGGGCATTGGAATGGCTGCAGGGGGACTCTGGGGTCATATGTTGGTTGTCTGTTCTTCAGTTTGCGTTTGAAAGTTGGTTTCCCACAATTCTATCTGAGTGGATGGGGTTACATAATTAGGTATGCAGATTTTATGTTAATTAGCCTACAGATTTGTACCTATTTTTAGTGGGCATTTGTCCAGATTTGTGATGTTTACAGGTTGAGAAGTATGTTCGTAATCATAAATAAATATTTTTGCTTTACACCCATCCTGTTCTTTATGGATATGTTCATTTTGAAAAAGTTATATAGATATTTTTGGCTTTTATTTTTTTTTAAGAGAAATTAACAATAATAAGTAAAAGTAAAGCCATGTCTGCTTCAAATTATAAACACAAGTCTGGCACTCAGAAAAGGAAACTTAAATACGAAAAAGAAGCAAAAGCATCACGCGGTCGTCAGTCGATAAAATTCTTTAAATATAGTGATGAAAAGAATTTAGTGGATAATACTAGTCATGAAGATAGTGATTATGAAAATTCAGAAATTCAAAAATCAGTGAAAGAGGAAGCAACTGCCACTGTTGCAACTGTCGTAGAACAAGGAAATGAGAAACCTCAAGAAGAGCTAACAGGGAAAGAACATGGAACAGTCGATACTTCACTTACACATCATTTCAAAAATCCTGATGTAAAATATGATGATCCTGGTACATGGCCTCGAGTAATTTCAAATAACCTGTGACAAGAAATAGTACAACTCACCACCTTTCAAGAATTCCAAAAGATATATAAAACATTGCCAAAGGATGTTAATGGTAGAAAATTTCAAGAGCATCTTTTATATAAAAAAATGAAAGATAATAGAACAAGTGAACATTTTCCACGAGAATGGCTAACATGGAGTGCATCAAAAGAAATTCTTTACTGCCTACCATGTTGACTTTTCTGCGATCTACTTAACAAAAATGTAAGCTGTTTAGCTCAAGAAGGAGTTTCACCTAAAAATAAATCTTGGAAAAAGTTATAAGACATGTTGCCATCTCATGAAAATAGTGCTGAACATAGAAAACAATATGTAGCTTGGAAATGTCTTTTGGATTCATTAAAAGGACATGGAATCGATAAAGCCCTCCAACTCCAAATTCACTCTGAGACAACCAAGTGGAAAGTTATTCTACAAGAATTTTAGACATAACACTTTTTTTGGCATTTAGAGGTTTAGAGTTTCAAGGAGAGAACACAATTGGAAATGTCCACAACGGAAATATTTTAGGGCTTTTGGAACCAATTGAAAAATATGATGATATGATTGAAAAATATGATGAAGTAACACAGCAACACCTTGCTAAAGTTCAACAAAATCAGATAGAAGAAGGAAGAAATATGAAAGGATCTGTCCATTATTTGTTGTGGTATTCTCAAAATGAGTTTATAGGCCTTTGTGCAGACCAAGTTCTTAACACCATTCTGGATCAAAGAAAGGACATAATTGTTGATGCAACACCAGATATCTCGCACAATGAACAAAATGTCCCGATTCTCAGATATGTATTTCAAAATAAAGATTTTAAATGAATTTGAAGTAAATGAACGTTTCATCGAATTCATAAATTTTACTGGGAAAACTGGACAAAAATAACTGAAGAAATACTTGTTACTCTTGAAAAACACAATATACCTCTTCAAGATTGCCGTTCACAAGGGTACGATAATGGCTCCAATATGCATGGCAAAGTAATCGGTGTTCAAACCCACATCCCAGAAAAGAACAAATTTGCAGTGTTCTCCCCCTGTGGTGCACATTCATTAAATCGCATAGGACTGAATGCTGCTAAAATCAATCCAGATGTTATAACATTTTTTAGAAATATAGAGAGCTTGTACACTTTTTTTCACTCATAGTCCTGCACACTGGGTGGTACTGAGAAAGCATATACCATTATCTCCTCAAAGTGTGTCAGAAACAAGATGGAGTGAAGGAATTTCAAGCTGTGCGTCCAATCGTCAAACATTACCCAGGTGTACTTGATGCGATAGATAACATTCTTAGTGAGATGGCTACAAGATTAACTCCTTCAGCACTAAATATGCTTAAAGGTTTGAAGAAATATTTCAGTTCTTATAAAAGTCTGTTGATGACAATATTGTGGCATAAAATACTAGCCAGTATTGATAATAAGAATATTGTCATATAAAGCAAAGGATTATCTCTTGATATAGAGACCGCCTTGGTGAAAGACTTAGTGGAAGAAATTCAGAAGTTGCGAGATTCATGGGAAAACATTGTTCATGAAGCTAAAGCAGTTGCTGCAGCAATAGAAATCCAACACCAATTTCTCAGAAATCAAAAAATTCTGAAAACTGTGAAGAAGACTTCAGAAATTCTGTCATGTACCAAGTGTTGAATTTTATTATCAACAATAAAAAAACAAGATATGAAGCAGTGAATAATATTTGCAAATTATTCTCTCCAATTTAAAATTTTCGGGATTAGGACGAAGATCAGCTAACCCACAAAAGTATCAATACTTGTAAAAGCTTACAAAAGAGATTTGTCGGATGATTTAATAAACGAAGCACTTCACCTTAAAGCAATCCACAAGACCGTTTTTGGTTCGGAAAGGTCATCGATTAAACTTCTTAATTTAATATATGAAAAAAAATCTGCAAGAAATATTTGGCAATATTTGCCTTGCATTGAAATTATTTTGTACTATTCCAGCAACTGTCTCGTCGGCTGAGAGATCATTCAGTAAATTGGAAAACTTGGTAAAAATGAGGCAAAGAAATTCCACTAGTCAAGAACGGCTTAATCATTTGGCAATTTTATGTATAGAAAATGATTTTACTAAAAAAGTTGATTATTCAAAAATAATTGAAAAATTTGCTGTAATAAAAGCTAGAAAGTACATTTTCCAATAATTTTGTTGTTTTTTTTTTTTTTATAAATATAATTGTGGGAGCCCACAACAAAATCTAGCCTTGGGGCCCACTTCAGCATGTGGGGGCCATGGCCTTGTAACCAAGAATTTCACCTGTCCAATTGCTGTATGTAACTTTCATGTCATGTTTGTAAGCCATGCAGCTATCCAGCTTATCAAAAGTACATCAATACCTAGTAGTTCTAATTTACTGATTAGTGTTTTGTGTATGGTCCTATCAAAGGCTGACGTTATATCTATATAAATTACATCACAATACAATTTTTCACTACAGGTTTTATTATATTGTTATAGGACATCATATTACAGGTGGTTATAGATCTATTTTCAACATACGCATGCTGATATATGGTTAGCAAATCCAAATATTTCCAGTTCTGATGATAATTTTCTCAAAATAGCATTCTCCATTACTTTTACACAACAACTTAAGGGACTGTGTGACTCTTAGCTTGTCTTATTCCCCTTTCCCTTAAAGATAAGTTTAAAACATGCACGTCTCCAATTTTGAGGCAACTCCCCTTATTTAAATGACTTACTGAATAACAGATATACTGGTATTGTAAGTTCATGCTGAAGTCTTCCCAGGTTATTACTACTAATTTTGCCACCTTCCTCTGCTTTGTTTGTATCAAATTTGCATAGTCCTTTTTCAATATAATCCAATTTAATTTCAGTTTCAGTATCTGAAGTTACCTTGATGTTACTAGATTCATTTTTCCACCTTCTCTCCCTTTATGGATCCAAACTGATTTGCATAAGATTGTGTAAAAATATAAAAATATCGAATATCTGTTGTGTTTGAAATTAGTTTTTTTGAATTTATACACAGTATATCTTATTTATCTGTAAAAATGTTTCCTATTATGCTCAATGTCCTTATATTTTATTTATTTATCATTTTGTTGACTGGAAAAGTCCGACTAGGACAGAGCCTATTTTCAGCAGAGGCCTGGAGAGAAACACTCCAAACGCATGTCTTTGGATTGTGGGAGGAAACCAGAGTACCTGGAGGAAACCCACATGAAAGCAGGGGTAAACTCCACAAAGAAGGGACCCCAACCAAGAATCAAACCAGAGAACTTCTTGCTGTGAGGCAGCAACATTAACCACTGCACCACTGTGCTGCCTGATTTTCTTAAATTTTTTTCTTGATGTTGTCTCACACTATGTTTAACTTGTCTACCCAGGTCATCTGTTTCACTTTTGGAAATTATCATTCAAAGTCATTTCCATTTCATATATTTTTTGTCTGTCATCTTAATTAAGTATATTGTTCTTAGGGAAATATATCCTTCTGGACTTGTATGTTTATATCCCTTTCAAAACTTGTCACATTGCTTCTGTAGTTTTTCTACCAGAAACATTGCTCCACTTAGTTTTATATGATGACTGTTTTGCTTCCATATAATTTGTAATTTTCTGTGCATTTGTTAGATTTCAGTTTCAGTTTAGTAGTACTTTAGTAGTAATTTTAACATTTAAAACCCCATGATCACTGCACATTAACAGTGGTAAAATTTTGCATGAAGTAATTGCCATTTATTTTGGACACAGAGAATCTCTAGAATGTTCCATTCTCTGTTAGTTATTATTATTTTTTTTACAATATGAAGAAGTTGCTGTTCTTGAATATACAGTAAATAACGTTCTTACTAATTTTGTTGGTTCAACACTATTTCATTCTGTTTCTGGTAAATTTAAGTTGTCATCCACCATTATTTTCCCTCCTGTGCTTCCTGCAAGAAATGCTTGAATTCCTCTAGGTCATCAGCACTTAACTTTGTTGGTCTATACACTCCAGCAACTGTAATATGTTCCAGGGTTGTCTTTATTGTTACAGTTACACAATCTACAGTATTGGTGTTATCACTGAGCATGACATTATCATAGCTTTCAGAACAATCTTTAATCCTTATCATAACATCTCTACCTGGATTTTTTTTTGTTAGGATGTCTGTTACAGTAAAAGCATTTATATCTTGACAGAGCTGTTACCATAACTGTTCTTGAACCATGTTTCATAAACAATAACAAAATCACTGTTGTGGGAATGTTGCAAATTTTCAAATAAAACAACCTTATTACTCATGCTTCTGTCCTTAACAACTAGCAAATATACTTCAAATGTTGCTATCTATGAAATGTTACATTTCTGAACTATCAAAAATCCTGTCTTGTGTTAGTCAAATATTGCAACATATCTGCTGCAAAAATTATTTTCCCTTGTCTTGACAAGTCCCGTTTAAATACATGCATGCCAAAACTTAGACTTGAATTACATATTTCCACTTTTTAAAATGTGCCATTTTTTCATGTTGGCGTTTACCTTTTCATTCACTTTGAACTGACTTTCCTTTCTAATTAATATTGTTGTGAAGATTGGAGGAAGATGGGTGAAGGCTGACAGCATAGTCAAATAGAATTTGATACATAATTCTTTCAGTTTTGTAAATAAATGTAAAATACAGGCTTGCATTTTTAAATGAAAGAAAACACTGTAAAATGTGAACTTCAAGATTGTTGCAACATTGCCATCTGCTGTAAGAAAAACCAAGCCAAGCATTTCAAATGTGTCTTTTGAAGCTGAAAAGATCTTATGAATCTCTTTGATGTTTACAAGTCGGCTCCAGTGAGTCTGGATGAAGGTTTCATGCCCATTGTTTTAAGGTTAAAGTTAAGGGCCAGAATTTACATATGGAAGGTGCTTTATTGCTTTAGTTTCTGCTAGAGTGTATATGTGTAATTAATTGTATTGTTGTAGTTTCCTGAGCGGTGTTAGCTTGCTAAATAATGTAGTTTGTGGCCTGAAAAAAACCTAAGTGTCAAAATGGTGTAATTTGGGAGGCCCTCAGCAGAGCTGTTGGTTAGTGTTTAAAAACTATTGTTCAGTGAGAGACTGTAAGCATTTTGATCTTGGACATCTAACTCAGCACTGCTTTCTCTTTATATATGTAAGTAATATAATAGCACTGTGATTTCTCTTAGGAATAGTTAAACTTAGAAGAAAGTTAGACTAAGTATTTTTCTTTGAAATCAGATATTTCCTCCGATACTGTTTTAAGTTTCTGTGTGATCTCTGAACTTGTGTAGCATTGTACTGTAATAGTTTTGTCTTGTGTTTTAATTATTTATTATTAATTAAATATTTTAAAACCTTCACCTGTGGCTGGTTTATGTAGAGATAATTTAACCTCTAAAGTACATTACGTATTTACAGATTTTACTGTCAAAGTCACCCCAAATTAAGCCTTGACTGTTTAGTCATACTACCATTGGATTATAATATCTGACACCCTTTTAAGGGCCTTTTAGTAGATGATAGTTATTAGCTGGGTGGTGGCAGGAATTAGTACTGTATGGTCTGGGTAATAGGGGCACAGCTGGAGAACCTGTGCATGCCTTTTCCCAGGAGGGTCTGTGTGGTTGTATAACCTCTTCTCAAAGTGTGCATGTGTGTTGTATCAGCTACTTGGGCAGGGGCATGAAGCACTGGTTGAACAGAGAGGGTACTGGAGGTTTTAGCTTGCCCAGCTAGGCTGAGACCTGGACCCTATAGCTGTGCCAGTGGGGAGTCTTATTGGGGACCTGGTGGGCAAGGGAGCAACCAGCCCCAGACTGACTGTGATCTCTATGTGCACTTAAGGGAAATTGTACTTTACTGTGTGTATTAGTTATCCTTTCCTCTTCTAGGAGACGACCTCCCTGGTATTAGTGGTGAGGACTGAGGCTTCTTGATTGCTAGGCCAGGGCACGGTCGTCACAATAGTAGTGCCTGCTCTATCAGTTGTTACAAAGGAATGATCTTCATCGCCATTAGTCTTATTAATCCCACTGTTTTTATTGCTTATTTCATTGGCAAGTACACAATTGTCATCCAGTTGTCTTTGTAATTTCAGAGTTTGAGCCATGTTGTCAGTTTCAGTCTTTCTCTTCTTTTTTCTTATAGTAATGCTCTTCAGTCCTTCCAAGTTCAGTTTTGATTTATTTCTTTTAGCATGCCACATACCTCTTTTTGTTGGGAAAAAATACCATTTTCTGAAGACAGAATGTTTTCTGATTGAACAGTGTTATCATTTCCTGTAATCTCTGTGTGACTTAACAAAGCAGTGTCCTTTTTAATATATATTCTGTTTGCATTATAGATATTAATCGGTTTCTTTTTCTTCCTAGTTACTTATTTTGAGCTTCTTCCTTTCTTTCCTTTTTGATTTTCTTCAATATGATCTGAATCCTCAGATTGCTGAATGCTTGTATTGCTAATTCCAAAGTTGTCATTGGAAGTATCATGTTTAATTGGAGTTGAGTTATCTTTATTGACAATGGACACTTCCAAAATGTGTTCTATTACACTTTGCTTAACATTACTTATCTCATCAGCCTCATCAGTAATATATATAACACCAGTTTTCTAGCTGTGTCAATTCCACAAATCCGATCAACATCAGTAAGTCTAGATTTGCTACTAATAACAGTAAGCAAATCATTCACTTTTTTTACACGAGGAATATAATTCTCCAATGTTATCAGGTGTTACCTTAATATATACAGAGTATTAATTATAATGTGCAATATACCTGTGCATTTTGTACTAAATGCTATGCAGTACGCCATGTTAATGGCATGCTCAGTTAAGGAATCCATTTTCAACTACAAACAATTAAAGAATTTTGAAAGGAAAGAATAATCAAATTCTGCTACCACAGAATTCAAAGAAATTAAAACAATTAATATAATAACTCAAATTGCATGATATAATCACACAAACAATATGCAACTAAATATTAAGTTAAGTACACTGAACAAACCTTGTACAACTGCGATGAATTCATAAACTTGTACTCTGAGTACCAGCTGTGTCACTTACACTCACATGCAAACTCACTATCACTCACAGTCGCAAGTCATTATAACAGTAAAAATCAGAGGTAAAAAATAAAACATAAATCAAAATAAATCTTCTCTTACCAAACATCTGCACAATAAATCACAAACCAGCACTGAATTGTTTCAGATAAGCTATGAACTGGCCTGTCTACAGTTTGTGTGAACTTATAGCTGTCTAGGCCCTTTGGGAAGACTAAAGTTTGTCAACAATCTATCCTTTTCTAACAACAAACAGTGACAATTACAGTTCAAAAAAACTACAGAACTAAACAAGCAAAAAAATAAATAAATAAAAAATAATAATAATAAACCAAAATACATTTTCTTGTCTAAAAGTTATCCCTTTCTTCCTATAAACAGTGAAAAAAGCTCAGAGGTAAAATAATAAAACCCAAATCAAAGTAAATCTTGTCTTACCAAACTGATACACAATAAATCACAAAACAACAAAGTATTTTTTCAGATTTGCTCTGTATTGTTTTGTCTGTCTGAATTCATAGCTGACTTGGCCTCTTTGGGATGACTAGAGTTTACAGGATTACAGTTTGTCCCTTTCTAGCAACAGTGATGGTCAGTGGTAAAACAAAATATAAATCAAAATCTTCTCTTACCAGTCAGCTACACAATAAATCGCAAGCTGACAGTGCATTGTTTCAGGTAAGCTCTGGATTTTCCTTTCTACATTCTTTGTGAATTTATAGCTGACAAGGTCACTTGGGATTGCTAGAGTTTGGCTGTCAACCATCTATCCCTATCCCATTCTAACAACAGAAAGTGAAAATTAAAGATATACACACACACACACACACACACACACACACACACACACACACACACACATATATATATATATAATAACAATAACCCTAGCACTTATGACCAAATATATACACAAAATTGCTTAATCTAAAGTAGATTTAATTCACAGAGTTCAAACAATATGAACAGTTCAAAAATTATATCGTGCATAAGAAATGGCAAGGAGCAAACCACAAACTGGTTTCGCCCTATGGTGCCACCAGTGTGTTAACAAGAAGTGCTAGGCATCAGAAAATATATAGCATCCCTTTTAAAGACACAGTCCATCAAAAAGCGAAGAACCCCATCCCCAAAAAAGGGGGAAAAAACAAACCTATAATTTAAACAAATAACAAACATTAGTTAATATTAAATGTGGTCATTTAACTCTGGTTTAAACATTGCTCCTAAATAAATAATCCACATACTTTCTTTACGATTAAGAATAATAAGTTTATGCTTATCTGACAAGCCATCTCCCAGCACCATAGCGATACCTACAAAAACAAAATGAGCAATAGCATGGTTATAAGGCACTTGTTGGGCGTCTACACTGAATATCGCTCAAATGTAGTGCAATTCTCTGTTTGAAGGGTCTAGAAGTTTAACCCACATAGAACACTCCACACTGGCACATTGCTAAATAAACCACCCATTCACTTATACAAGTAATCAAGTGTCTAATATTAAATACCTTTGGCATATTAACCAAAGTGAATGACTTTGTTCTGGATGTCACTTTGCAATATGAGCAATTGCCACAGAAAGTACTTCCAAAACAATCGCTGGTATTTAATCTGAAAAATAGTACCTTTGCTTTTCTTAAAACTAGAAAGATGTTTGCCTATCGTTCTACCCCTATGGTAATCATATGAACAATGGTTACCCAAACACTGGCCAGAAAAAGAATCTGATTTTAAAATATGCCAGTATTTGTTTATTATTGCCTTTAATTTAAAAGTATTTATGCCAAAGGTAGTAATGAGGCGAGAATTATGAGAACCTTCAGTTATATTCAACTCACTGAGTCTCATATGCCTTTGAATTTACCAACAAACTATCCCACGATTGTTGTGCTGCAGAATCCAAAGCTGATCTAACTACCCTAGGAGAATATCCCCAGTGTAAAAATCTATTTCTCATATTAGTCGCTTCATTCTAAAAATTCATAGCAGTACTACATATGCGTCTTAACTGTAAAAGTTGAGATTTAGGGATATTTTGAACAGTATGTTTGGGGTGACAACTCTCAGCGTGCAACAATGTTTTTAGTAAAAGGTTTACGATGCATAGTAGTGTCAGTTGTTCCATCAATTAATTTTGTAACACTAACGTCCAAGAAATACACATTAAATAAGTTAATCTTACAAGTAAATCTCAATCCAAGCTCATTGTGATTTAAATATTGTACAAAATGTCCCCAGTGGTGAACCAATCCACTCCATACTGCTCTACAGTCATCCAAATAACACTGCCACATATGGAGGTATCTCATAAAGGGATTATCATCATAGATTAACTTGAGTTCCAAGAACCCCATGAATAAATCAGCATATATTGGGGCAAAAGAAGCACCCATAGATGTACCCATGATTTGCAGGTACCAGTCAGAACCATATCTAAATATGTTATGTTCTAAAACTATGCTCGACACCTTCAGAACAAACTGAACTTGAGTTTCCAAGTACATTGAAGCATGTTGCAACCAACAATTAGCAGATATTACACCACCTGAATGGAGGATGCTGGTATATAGAGATTGTACATCCAATGTACATAAATATAGCTAGAGTGGAATCTGCAAATCATTCATCAGCAAAATAAATTCATTAGTATCCTTAATACGAGCTCTCACAAATAACAAAAGTGGCTTAAGCATATATTCCAAATAAGCTGACAATGGTTCAGTGAGAGAACCCCTACCAGATACTATGGGTCGACCAGGAGGATTAAGAACTGATTTGTGTATTTTAGGTAAAATGTAAAAATACTGAGGTTTAGGATCATCCATCAATAATTGCTGAACCAAACTTTCTGTAATAAAACCCTTTTCTTTCATGTCAAACAAAAAAAAATCAATATACAATTTAAACTCAAGAGTAGGATTATGAGGCAATATACAATAAGAAATTACATCATTCAATTGTCTAGATACTTCATGATAATAATCAACTCCATCCCAAATAACAATAGCACTGCCTTTATCTGCATTCATAATATTCACATCTTTATTTAACTTAAGCTTATCTAAAGCGGCCCTTTGATCTTTAGTCAAATTATGACTAAAATTCCTAAAAATGGAATTTTTGATTTAAATATAACTCATTAAATACCTGTTGTTCAAATAACTTCACAATGAGATGATAAGGGTGTTGAAATTAGATTTTTTTAAATCGAAAGAAGTATCAATCACACTTCTAAACCCACTTCCCTGTGTAAACTAATACTTCATATTTAAACTATGACAAAAATACTTGACATCCATGACAAAAGAATGAAAAGATACGAACAAAAAAAAAAAAAGATGGGACAAAGCCTAAACTTTTATTTAACACATCAATTTCATCTTGGGTAAAAGAGTGGGAAGTGAGATTCACCACCAACTGATTTTCATCATTTATATTTGCATTAATGGGATCAAGCCCATGTTGAGCATTCACATTTACATCAATTTCCTTAACTCGATCTCGATCATTCCTCTTCCTGTGTTTTCTCCCACACCTTCTAAAGGGCCTCTAGATCATTTATGTATTGGTGAAGTTAAGTCAATCGCATCACCAGTATCAGTCTCAGTATCAGTGTTATTAGAAGAAAGCTCAGGCATGCTAGATTCAACATTAACCAACTCAGTGGATCTATAAAGTATAGAAAGTGGTCGTTTACATTTATGTCTAACATTATTCTTGGCAGAGTCAGTAAATCTAACCTCCCTCTTAACATGTTTTCAGGTGTAGACAGTATGATTTTGATAATCAGATGAATTATGTTGGTACTTTCTAATCTTGTGATATCATAATTCAGATTCATAATCATTGATCTCCTTTAGAAAATTACTATATTTGGCATCAAATCCATCCTGTAGAGAAAAGCTCTGAGCATTCTCATATACTTTACTGAGTTTATCAGACAAAACTCCCCATTGCTGGGTCATAATATTTAATCAGTAAAGTTATAAACATCTTTGAAGCAGTTATTTGGATTTGACGCCACTTTTGTAAAAATACCTCATTATCTGCTTTTATGCCCGGTTCAACATAAACATGTAGCCCCCTTGGAGCAATGTCTGCATTCAAATAGGCTCTTAACAGCTTATTATGCCACACATTAGCCCTTAATTTTTTGGCCATCTCCGTGAGCACCTTAAAGGAGTTATTCATATGAGTCTGCACAACTACTTTATGTCCACTTGACACTTCTTGGAGAGAAACTGTAAAATCATCCTTGCCCCCTGAAAAGTTATTCATGAATGTAGTAAAATCCTGTCCCTCTGCCATTATTAAATAGAAAAGGTGATGCATCGTGTAACTGTAAACATTAAAAATAATCCAGCTGTATGCTTGCTGTATTTGCCATGTCTTTTTAAGCAAACAGAAAGGGCAGTCTCATAAATATTCAGAAGTAACCCGTTGTGAATTGCACAGATGAAAAACATTTTTTGAACTGTAATATCTGATAGAAAATAAAACAGCTGTGACAGTTGTAAATAATCAAGTTTTATACTTACTATAACAACAGTGTCCTTCTATAACCATTGAAAATAGTGCAGCTATACACTTCCTATATTGGCAATGTCTTTCAGAAATGTACAGGGAATACAGCCATGTAAATATTCCAGTGTAACTTGGTATGGATCCAACATGAAAAGTTCAGCCTATAACATTATAATGGCAACATCCTTCTCTAACCGTTAAAAACAATCCAGCTGTAGACTTCCTGTTTCGATAGCGTCTTTCAGAAATAAACAGAGGAAACAGCCCTATGGATGTTCCAATGTGACTGTTTGCAGATCCAACATAAAAGGTTCAACCCTCTTACTGCTGACAAAGAAAATCAAATAATCCAGTAGTCCAAAGCAGATACAGCTCCAAAGTCAATCAACCATTATCAGCAGTGTTGAACTTTCATAATCACGAAAAATGGCCAACCATTGCAGTTTGCTGTCAAACAGAACAAATATGAATACATCCATGGTAGAATAACGTTCAGCACCCGAAGTAAATAGTTCACTCATCCATACAGTGCATGTAATGATAAAGTGCAACAGAGAACAAAATAATAGTGTTAACCACTAAACTCCAGCACTTATGACCACATATATCCACAAAATGTTTAATCCAAAGTAGATTTAATTCATAGAGTTCAAACATTATGAACAGTTCAAAAATTATATCATATATAAGAAATGGCAAGGAACAAACCACAAATTGATTTCGCCTTATGGTGTCACCAGTGTGTTAACAAAAAGTGCTAGGCATCAGAAAATATATAGCATCCCTTTTAAAGACACAGTCCATCAAAAAATAAAGAACCCCCATCCCGAAAAAAGGGGGGAACCTATAATCTAAAAAATAAAAATGATTATATAATATTAAATGTGCTCATTTAAACCTGGTTTAAACATTGCTCCTAATTAAATAATCCACATACTTTCTTTATGATTAAGAAAAGTATGTTTATGCTTATCTGACAAGCCATCTCCCAGCACCATAGCGATACCTACAAAAACAAAATGAGCAGTAGCATGGTTATAAGGCACTTATTGGGCATCTACACTGAATATCACTCAAATCTAGTGCAATTCTCTGTTTGAATGGTCAACATTTGACCCACATAGAATGCTCCACACTGGCACACTGCTAAATAGACCACCTAGTCACTCATACAACTAATCAAGTGTCCAATATTAAACAGCCTTGATGTATTAACCAAAGTGAATAACCTTGTTCTGGATACCACTTTGCAATATGAACAATTGCCACCGAAAGTACTTCCAAAAAATCACTGGGATTTAATTTGAAAAATAGTACCTTTGCTTCTCTTACAACTAGAAAGATGTTCACCTATTATTCTACCCCCTACAGTAACCATACGAACAATGGTTACCTAAAAACAGGTCAAAAACAAATCCAACTGTAAAATATGTCAGTATTTGTTTATTATTGCCTTTAGTTTAAAAGTATTTGTGCCAAAGGTAGTAATGAGGTGACAATTATGAGAACCTTCAGTTATATTCAACTCATTCTGAAAACTCATATCATCTCAATTTTTATGGTTAAGATGCATATGTAGTACTGATATGAGTTTTCAGAATGACGTGACTAATATGTGGAATAGATTTTTATGTGCTCACAGGATCATCTTTAATACCACATGCAAGTCTGTCTTTTATCAACTCATGCCTTAAATCACCAAATCTGCACCTTTTAGCTTTATTTCTCAAGTCAGTTATATATACAGCAAAAGTTTCTCCAGGCTTTTGATCTATTGTGTAAAATAAGTCCCTTTCCATTGTAATATTGGTGTGGAGATTACACATATCTCTAAATTTACATTTCAGGCACTTGAGGTTTTCCCTTGACTCATCCAGTACAACTATATGATGGTTTTCCTCCTCCCCTGCAAATACAGCAAGTGCATACACAAATGAATGCTCCATTCCTATGGCCTCTGAACTAGCCAAATTAAGCAGAATAAATGCCTTTTGTATGCATCTTTATCAGAAAATTCAGCTTGTAGGAAAATATCGTACTCTTGCTCAAACACTCTCCAGTTCTCTGCAATATTATTATCAAATACAAGTGGACCTGGTTTTCGAAATCCATCAGCCATGCCAACAAATTATGCCCAAACACAATAAAAATACGGCCCTTGTAATTATGTACAAATGTGCATACACAGCCAGTACTTCTAATAACATTCAAATGCACAATAAACTCTTTGAAATACTGTACTTTGTGAAATATGCTTTAAAATGACTGTATTTTGTGAAAAAACTGTACTGTAATACTGCACAAACATGCAAACTCTCTGTATGCTATGGATATCTTGAATAGCTTTAATTAACATGAAAAAGTATGTGCTATAAGCTATTTCGAAAAAAAATGTGGTCATTTATTTTATTCATTTTATGTGATTCGGACATTATTTCAAACATTTTACATAGTTATTAGAATATATTTTCAGTATGTCCCAGTTTCGGATATTTTGTTTACGTAGAAATTTGTTTAGAGCATCCTGAGTGCTTTGTTTCATATTTTGTGAATAAGAAATCTTTTAAGTAAGCTTTGATACCTGAAATACATTTCTGACTTGTTTTTGCAAATTATATGTGCAGCAGGGATTTTCACTCTTGTATATTTCTCCACCTTTAACTGAGTGCCTTCTCAGTCCAGAATCTGAATTTCTGGATCCCATTTTGACACCATGTCGCTCATCTTGTTTCTCATTAAAGACGAACAAGTGGGGTGGTTCATTTACATGCTTTATTACACAGAAACACATCAGGATAGATAGCAGCAGTACAAAATATAAACAAACTGATTAACTGACAGACTACACAGACATACATGCTTACATCTCAGCAGCTTAATACAAAATGGCAGTCAGGCTCACACGTGCTCAGTATTTATACACTTGTGCAATCCCCTAGAAAGCTTCTTAAAGGTGTACACACATATTGATCTACAGCCTGTAGCCCAAAATGTTAGAGATATTGACACACACACACACACACACACACACACACACACACACACACACACACACACACACACACACACACACACACACACACAATATCAGCAGAAAAAAATATTTGTATTTTTATTTATATTATTTACTTCAATTTGTTGACTGACAAAGTTATTAGGCTATTAGTCATTTTTAGAGGAGGCCTGGAGAGAAAATCTACACATTTAACATGCATTTGAAAAGGTGTTGCAGTATACACTGCAAAAGCCAACACAGCACAATGTACAGCTCACATAGACAGCATGGAACAGTACACGACAATTACAATACACATGAAAATATTTCATATAGAGAATGAAAATTATTAATTTGGGGAAAGTACTTTGAATATAAGCAGAACATGTCATACTAGACTTAAACCTTGGATGACTATAGATAAATAAAGCATCTACTTTATATATTTTGAGTAATGATAGTAGGTGACTAGGTAGAGTACAGAAGAGATACAAAGATATAATAGCGAGATATTTGTTGGAAAACAAGGCAAGAAGTAAGAAAAAGAGAGTGATGAAATTCTTCCTAGAACTGTAAAGACAGAAATAATACAATGGTGGAGATGAAAGGATGGAGAAGGGTAGTTAATGTAAAAAGATAATACATGGAAGAAGAAAGTTATTCCTGAGCAGGAGCTTCAGGTAATATGTTTATTGTATAAATTTGTCTTTATATCTCATCAAGTTGCTGTTGTGCGATTGTGGCACAGAACAATGCCATTTTGTTGCGAGGCAATATTTTTGACTGGTTAGGAAGTTTTTAACATTTGGTTCTGATCATAACATCCACTAGGAGAGAATTACATAACTTGGTCACAGGAGTAGAATATGGCACATTACCATAATAGTTATTTTTACTTTAGTATAAGTATTTTATTTTTTGCTTCATGACTGAAATAGTCTTGGTAGATTACAGTTCTGCACGGTGATGAGTAGTGTAGGACATTTGTGTGTTTTGTATTGGATATTCTGAATAACTTGTAATTGGTACAAGGGATGAAGATTTTACAAATGCCACTATAAACATGGAAGAACCCTTTGAACAGAGTGGCTACAATACCCAGGAAGTAAAGGAGATGTCTAATCATATTAAAACTCTTACAAATAATGAAGGAAGACCCTATTTATTGGGTCTATATTAGTTGATCGAACGTTTAGTTAATCGAATAACTAAACGTCGATCACTAATAGTCGAAACACACAAAACCACAAATGGCAGTTTCCACTAGGGGAAACAAGTCATTTGGCTGTTGCATGGCATTTGCCCTTTCTTCAATGTGGAGTGATCTCAGAGTTGGTATATTTAGTTAGGGAGTATGTGGGGGACATATCCCCCACATCAGGGGTGTGAGGGTGAAGCTCCTTAATTCATTTGTGTTTATTTATTTTTTTCGTTGGGCAATGGCATTATTTCCCTGAGTGGAAAATGCCATTCGATGTTTTGTGTGTGCGATCATTAGTGATTGATGTTTAGTTATTCGCTTAATTAAATGTTCAATCATCTGATATAGATGCTATTTATAAAGTGAATACATGGAAACTAAATTGAATAATATTCAAGGTCAAGAAAATAATAAAAAGCAATAAAAAGCAAGAAGTGAGAATGGTGCTAACTTATACTGAAAATATTAAATATATCTGTGATGTTATATGGAACAATTGGGAAAATCTTAACCACTAATGAAGAGTTAAGAAGGATCGTGTGAGAAAAGCCACAATTTGCTTTTAGAAGCAATAAAAACCTAAAGGAAATTTTATGCAATGATTAGAATAAGAAAAGTGACGTTATTTCAATTCATTTTGGTACATATCCTTGTTGTCACTGCACTTGTTGTAGGTTCATTTCAACAGAGAAAGAGGTTTTACATCTAACTTTTGGAAAGAAATATAATTTTGCATTCTATGCTGACTGCACCAATAGAAATGTAATATATTTGGCTACTTGTGCAAGCTTTTATGTGGAAAAAACTACTAGGCATTTAAAATAAAGAATCTCGAAACATATAAGTGATATTAGATTGTGTGATCTCAAAAATCTCTTAATGAAACATGTTAAGGAAAATGCAGGGAGTATGCCCTGGTGGTACAGTGGTAGCGTTGTTGCCTCACAGCAAGAGGTTCTCCTGTTTGATTCTCGGCTGGAGTGCCTTCTGTGTGGAGTCTGCATGTTCTCCCCATGGTTGAGTGGCCTCCGAAAGATATGTGTGAATGGGCGTGCCTTCGCTGAAGGTTTCGGGCTGGCAACTTGGCACCATAAAAATCAACTGGCAATCATTAGCAGACCGGAGTTCCGCTGTGGCGACTCCTAATCGGGAAAAGCCAAAAAGACAAACAGCCAAACAATTAAGGAGAATGCAGGGCATTGTTTCTATTTTAGGGTGCTACAGATACTAAGACCAAGTTTAAGAGGAGGCAATATAAATAATTCTATTGAAGTGGTGGAAATGTTGTGTATTGGCAATCTGCAAGCCTACAAACCTCAGGGACTTAATACAAACTATCCTTTGAAACCAGCCCTGAAAGGACAGAATTTGAAGAGGCACATCTGATTGGAGAAGAATCTTAGGATATTGGCTTGCATACAGTGACTTGAATGTCTCCTTCCTTATATATAAGGAATGAAATATGGAGACAGTAATTGAACTTGCAGATCCAGAAGCATTTAAAAGATAGTTATTATGAAAGATACTAAGGAAAGTGGTTAAATAATAGCCATTATGGAATATATCTAGGAAATAAATATTACTGGTGTGACATGAATGAAATAGAGATATAATGTATAGAGAAAACAGTTTATCGTTTCCATAGTGTCTAAGGCACTTGATTGGATAACATCAGCGATTGTATAGTTCTGAATGGAAGTCTGGATGAATAAAGATATTGGCTTATGAATGAATTGATCTATGAGGAGCATATGTTATCAGAATGAAACAAACCAATGAGAGATATCATAATTGGGAGGGTGGCCTAATGGTTAAGGTGTTTGCCTTACAAATTCAATGAGCAGGGTTTGAGTCTCACAAGGGATAATTGGCTAGGCTTAAAATGGCTCGCAAGGGCAGTTAGATTAGTACTAACCTATGAACCTATGAACCTATATGAAAAGAATAGTCCATTACTAGTTATGGCGGCCCATGATATTTGATTGGCTGGAGTTTGGGGCCTCACAAAAATGATTTGAAGTTTAAATGAATAAAATTATTGGTTCTTAATGAAAATGGTGTGAACCAATAGGATGCATTAAGTTGGTTGTTGAAAATTCTGATCTAACTTATGAGTTATGATTAGTTACTATTTCTTAGATGCAAATGAATAAATAATTAGTATGGTTTTGATGCCAAATGTAATCCATCCTGATTGGTGAAGAAGGACTTTAAAACGAGTTTTTATCTTTTGTACTAAACAGATCTGAGGAAGAGTTTAAATAACCTGAAAGCACTTACCTTTTTATTGAAAGTATTTTATTAAATCAGTTACTTTTAACTCCTAATATGGCTGTGGTGACTCTGTTCGTATTTTATGTTATCTTGTGATATGATACGAGTTTTTGCTGGGCATTTACACTTTGTTGGCTGTGATTTTTATTTTCTGGTGTGATATTTGTCCACACATGGCAGAAGGAGCAATATGAGAGAATATTTAGTTGGATTACCATCCACACCTTCCACAAAGTGATGCTGAGGCAAATGGAGAAGCCATACATACTGTTAATGCAATGGAGAAATTGTGAAATTCTAATAGAAGTAAGAACTCAATTAAGAATTTTCTGTAGTTGGACAGCAACCCTTTGCTTAGATTAAATCTGGAAAATGTCAATGTTAATGAATAATGAAGGCAAAGTTGAAATGAATATGCACGCATTCTATTGAGAAATTAGAGAGTTTGAGAAGAATTTATTTGAATTGAGGAGGCTATATATATATATATATATATATATATATATATATATATACACACACACATATATATATATATATATATATATATATATGTATGTATATATATATATATATATATATATATATATATATATATATATATATATATATCTATAGATAGATATTGTGTGTATATCATGGAGGGAGATCATCTGGTGTTAGATATGTTACTTTCAGTTGTGATGTGCCTAGTAGAGAGGCTAGAACTTAAATGCCCCACTGTTGAGTTAGATATTGTCATATTGTTTTCAAGGGGGCTGTTCATAAGTTAAAGATTTGGCTGCCTGTATGAAATAGGATTTTATTTTACAGGCTATGTAGTAGTTGGTCTCAGATGGCTTTGGTTTAGTTTATTTTTACATACATTAAGTAATTTACTTATACAATACCATCATTGCTTTGGGTTATTTTTGTGGGTAATCTACATAATTTTGAAATTCTATTTTTAATTATTTATAATATTTTTTTCTTAGTAGTTAGGAACATTGCTCTGTAGTTGGGGATGGTTATTTTTTCATAATTATCAGGCTTTATCTCTAAGATGCATTGTTTGGTTAGTTTTTAGTCTCAGCCATGGTGCAAGCATATATTTTACTTTCTGTTTCTGTAAGGCTGCTACTGGGTTTACAGTTGTTCAGAATTAATCATTAAAAAATTGTGTAGATTTTTAAGGGAGTGGTTGTTTAATGGGGTTTGAGCTGCACTGCATGCAGAGGATTGTAAACAGAGGTTACTGAAAATATTTTGGGAAATAGAATAGCTAACTGAAGTGCTAACAGAGACTTTAGTTTTGTCCCATGTTACAAAAGAAGGCTGGTGACCACTTATTGTGTCAGACAGCATGCCTGATTGGCTAATGTTGTTGGAATTAATTGCAGTTGACCATTCTGGTATACTTCATTGCCTTTAGCTAACGGGCTAGTATACCTCTATCTGTTTTGAAGAGTCACTCTAATATAAGCAAACTGTATCCTGAATGAAGTATTTGTATTGCTATTTTTGATATAAGCCAAGTTTCTGCAATGCGTAATACATCTGGTTTCTTATACTATGTCCATCTGTGAATCTGAGGTATTTTGTTACATATACGTCAAGGATTTTGTGGCAAACCCTAACTTTCTGGTATTTGCATTTGAACAGAGATGCCTGGTTAATCCTGAGTATGTCATGGGCCTGTCCTGGGTTAATTTGCACATCATTCCATTGAAGATGATTGGAGAATAAGGAGAAACAATGCTGCAGACATTTATGATGCATTTTATCAAACCATTTGAGTTCTATGTTGAGATGGATTTTATTCATTGATATGTCTTTTGATGTAATAACATTGCTGGTGTTATAGTTATAGAATAACTATTGGGATATGTGCATATTGTGTCTAGTTTTTGTTGTACTAGATTGGAATGAATGTGTTTCTTTAGGATGAAAAGAAGCAAGTCCAAAAAACTGTTACCACAAGAAGTATAAAGACTAGGGCTCCACTATAAAGCTGATAAAACATTGAAAACATATATTTTAAAATTTTAAACAAAGGTACATAACTCTGCCAAAACTTAGCAATTTCACCAAAATTTTTCAAATAACATCTGTGGACCACCATCACATGAAGTCTTAACTTGAATTTGCGTAACTCGTATCCAAAATGCAATTTATCAAAAAGCTTTGAAATTATATTTACAAATCAAAGTGAGCACCTGAGCTTCATAACTAGCTAGAAGATCCCTAAAATGACTATCCTAAACTTTCATACCAAAATTCCATGGAGTTAAAAAGTTAAAAAATCTGTATAGCAATCAGCTAAAATGGGCAATGCACATTTTCTTCACTTTTTGCAACATTATTTCTAACAAATACTATAACTCCATGGAAACTTAATATTCTTATCTTAGATTGTCAGCATAGCATCTATGGACCACCAACCCCCAGAAATGTGATACTGAATTTGTACAACTTGAATCAAAAACACAATTTACTAACGTGACTGCAAGATGACATTTACAAACTGAATTGCACACAACTGTTTGCCAGTAGGGTCTCAAAATAACTACCTTAAAGTTTTCATATCAAAATTCTGCACTGTTAAAGTTATAACCCTGCATAGCAATCTGTTAAATAAAATGGGCAATATAGTTATTTTAATATTATTCTTAACAACTGCCCATAACTGAGTTCAGTACACTGCCTTTGTGGAAAGTTCTTTGCTTTACAGCTCAGGGGTCTGGGGTTTAATTGTGGCATTCATTCATTGTTTCTTTGGAGTCTGTATGTCCTCCCTGGGTCAGCATGAATTTTCTCCAGGTACTGATTTCCTTCCACCTCCCAAAAACACGCTAGCTGTCTAACTATACCAAACCTTCCGTGCATTTGTATGCTGCATTTAACCTTTCAGTTGTAGCCTGGACCATGGCTGAAAAAGCTCTATGCATCAATTCACTTAGCTGGTTAACAAATGATAAAAAAATTCATTCAGAGCTTAATATTTTATGCCCATTTTTTCCACATTCCATCTATAGATCACTGGATCACCACCCCTCAAATATGAGACTGCATTTGTACAACTCATCTTCAACAAAACAAAAAATCTATAAGGTACCATTTAGAAATAGATTTGCACATCAACACAGAAGAAAAATCCATTACATTACTACATTGATTCAACCAGCAAAAAATCAAGATACCATTACATAAATGTAATAAGACACCAGGGAATGTGTATGATTTGGATATTATTCTAGGGACTGTAAGGCCCAAGTCCAAAATGTTTATGCCTCATATAAACCCATAGACTATGGTAATAAACACAACATGCATGGTTTCTGGCATAGGTTTAGAAGTTGTAATGGACACACACCACTCAGATTGCCTACTGTTTATGTATTAGATGTATTTCACACACTGGAGAACACTTGGGCAAGCCATTTATACTTCATATTTAATTACATATCCCTCCTCCCTCACAGCTTTCAAAGTCACACTTGCAGTCATTTTCTCTCACCATTAACTTTGACCTATCATAAAATTAGACAGTGTAGTCAAGTTTCATATATTCTTAATTAAGAAAAGAAATCAGAAAATAGCTTCAAAATGGAGGAAAAAGGAATACAGGAAAAAAACTGTTACCATGGAATCTGTAAATACCGGGGTCTCACTGGACATGATAAAATATGGGAAAGTGCACTTTTTTCAAGTTTATTTTTAAATTAAACAAATAACCATAATTGGCAAAGCATAACATTTTGACCTTTAGCATTTTGCATTTCATTAGAGACCCCCATCATCTAAACTATGACACAGAGTTTATAAAACATGGCTCCATAATATAACTTGTAGAAATGACTACAAACTTATGTTTTCAAATGTATTTCTTTATGTATTTTACTTTGCTTACTTTTTAGCAGCAGTCCAGGTAGAAAAGCTTCACCTTATATACTTTTGCATAAGCTATTGTTAAACATATATAACAATAACACTTAGGATTATATAACTTAACTGGAGGTACCGTCTTAAATACACTAATAGTATGTAGATCATTGGAAGCTCAGACATATCTGTAAAACATAGCATATACAGCCCATACAACTGACACATCAATAGAACATTCACCATTTTTCACAGTGTACGTATACTCGCCCACTGTAATATTAGCAAACAGGAGACAAGGCATATGCATATTTTATCCAATCAGTTAGGGTCACTGGAGCTGTATAAGCATGCGATTGCTATAATAAAAATAAATTAGTAATGCGGTTACTACAGGGGCAGTTCTGTTATACTGATATTTATATAGATGGGATAAAATCTAATAAAATAAATTAGTGTTATTTGATTTGACTGTATGATGTGGGTGAATTAGTAATGCGGTTATTACAGGAGCAGTACTGTTATACTGATAGGTATATAGACGGAATAACATTTAGCATAAGAAAGGTCTTGGTAATGGGGTTGTTATAAGTGCAGAGCTCCAAATAGACCAGCAAGGCAGCACAGAGTTCAATAGATTTATTAATTACTGATGAATATAACAAACTAGTTTCGGCCAACAGCCTTCTTCAGTGTAATACACAAAATGTTACCACCAAAAATCATCAGCCAAGAACAGGCTGAGAAACGACTCCACTGCTCGGTCCCCCAGCACAGAGTGAACATACAGAGTAAACCAAGTCCTATGGTCCAAACCAAGTTGAGAGCTCCAAATAGACCAGCAAGGCAGCACAGAGTTCAATAGATTTATTAATTACTGATGAATATAACAAACTAGTTTCGGCCAACAGCCTTCTTCAGTGTTATAAGTGCACAACCTTTTGCTTAAAAGTTATGTCTTCAAAGAGATTTTAGATTGAAAATACGATATTTTTGATATCTGCTGCAATCAAGTTCTATAGTTTAAGGGGTAGATAGTGTACAGACAGTCATGATTATGATTTTTAGATTTTTTAGTGAGTACTAAGTGTTTAGTGAGAGTAGTTCTTGGGGGGGGGGGTAATACCAATTTAGTAACTTGCTAGTGGCAGGGCAGCTGTCTGGGGTATAGAAGATGTTGTGTGCAGTCTTAAAATGAGAAAAGGCTAGTAAATTACATAGCTCTAGCCAGTTAATGGAGTAAAAATGTCACACAGTAATGTGCTCAGTTAATCTAATTACTTGCAAACTTTCTTATTTTATTATAAGTTTGCTTCAATTTAGCTAGCTGAGATGACTGTAAGTTAGTGAAAACTGAGGAGGCATACAGGAAACTAGGGAGTACCTAAGTCGGAACTATAATCTTACATGCGTATTCTGTAGGAATGTTTTAGTTTTATAGAGAACTCCAAGTCTAAGGTTAGATTTTTGAACTTCATGTTTGTTATTTGAATGTTAATCTGTGGTTGAATATTATGTTTTTTTTTTTTATTTTGGACTAAGTTCTAGTGTAATTAACAGACAATATTGTAAAATCATTATAGTTTTGACAGTTGACTTGGAGATGAAAATGCCATTAGTTTAATTTATTTGGATTTTTGAGTAGCTTAGATTATTCCAGCTAATTTTCAGTTTTTGTAAAGGAATGTTGCACATCATTTTGGATTTGACTGAAGAAGTGGCACATGTTAGTGTTGCCATCTCCATACTGCATTAGTTTTGCTGGGCCAGAAGCTGAATGCATTTTATCTTTAAATCTATTAAAAGAGCAGATGTCTGAATATTAACCCTTGTGTCAAACCTAATGTTGTTTGTTGTGAAGATGACAGCTCATCAGCTCAGTAGACGCACTGTGTTGGGTAACTTTTAAACCAACTGATTGTGAGGCCAAGGTCCTTAGGTCTAAGTAATTTATTATTTATTATTTATTTATTGACATTTGTTGACAGGGAAAGTCTACTGAGTCAGGAACCCATTTTCAGTAGAGACCCAGGGAGAAAAGCTCCATAATTAATACAGTCAAATAAAAATATAGACACTTGAGAAAAAAAAAATTAAAGCGGAAATATACGTGAAGGAATATAAGTTTGTAGTATTGATGAGAGTGCTGGGCAGGTGTTTGGTTTATAAATTAGTTTATGGGCTAGCATTAGTTGGGTATAGCAAAGATAGTTTGGGAAATCCAAAC
This sequence comes from Protopterus annectens, assembly GCF_019279795.1. Lineage (NCBI taxonomy): Eukaryota > Metazoa > Chordata > Ceratodontiformes > Protopteridae > Protopterus > Protopterus annectens. The sequence continues at coordinate 1,654,888,004 of NC_056741.1, read as the reverse complement.
AGTTCAGTTCAGAGATTGCTTGGCAGTGGTGTGAGCGGTTAGGCTTTCCTGAGGTGAATTTAGCTATTTTATAGTAACAAGACTGAAGTTTATTACTGTGGGATGAGTGAAGGTTAGTAAAGATGGCACTACCATAAAGTAGAGCAGGGAAGAGTAAGGTACTTGCCAGTTTTGTTTTGGTGTTTTTGTAAAGTTTATGATGATAAAGTTTGCCAAGTTTAAAGTGTGTTTTCTTTATTGTGTTAAGAATGTGTGTTTCAAAGGTGAGTTTGTCGTCAATTGTAATGCCTAGTAGTTTGGCAGATTTTACTATTTCTATTTCAGTTCCATCTTTTGATAAGATTTTGAAGTCTATATCTGGTGGTTTTGAATAGAATAATAGAGTTTTTTTTTTTTTGGTGTTTAGTAGCAGATGTGAATTGTTTAGCCATGATTCAATCTTTGCAAAAGCATTTTGAGTAACTGTGAGGAGGTCAGAGAAATTGTTTGAAGTAGAGATTATTGTTGAATCGTCAGAATATTGGATAATTTTACCTAGCTGAGAGACTTTGTGGAGGTCATTAATAAAGATGGTGGAGAGTAATGGTCCCAGAATGGAACCCTGTGGGACTCTTACGTTGTTTGACAGATAATCAGACTGGACATTATGCCACTTTACAGATTGTTGTCTATTGTTTAAGTATGATGTAAACCAGTTGAGGGATTTGGGAGTGCAGCCAAGTTTTGTTAATTGGATCAGAAGTTTGGTATGTGATACTGTGTCAAAAGCCTTAGCTAGATCCAATAGGATTACTGAAGTGGGATGACTTGTATCTAAGGCTTTGTTGACATCGGTGAATGAGCGCATGGCTGTAATAGTGCTGTGCTCTGGGCGGAAGGCATGTTGAGTGGGAGATAGAAGATTATTATCAATGAGGTACTTGAGTAATTGTGTGTGTATACACTTCTCAAGGATTTTGGATTGTGGGGAAGTATAGAGATGGGGCGATAGTTTGAGAGGTCATGTGAGTTTCTGCCTTTATGCAGTGGAGTAATAATAGATTTTTCCATAGATGTGGAATGTATCCTTCTGCGAGAGAGCGGTTTATAAGAATACAAACTGGATATGCAATTCAATTTGCTGCTAGTTGTAAATATTCTGGGGAAGGTTGTCTGCGGAAAGGGAGCATGGTTTGAGTTTTTTAATAGTTTACATATGAGAGATGTGGATACTGGCTGAATAGAAAATGAGTGAGTTGTGAAAGGATTGGAATTTTTGTCAGGAAGGAGTGGTACATTGTCATTTTGTATGAGATTATTAGTATTCTGGGAGTATTGGTTTGGGCTTGTTGAGGAGTCTTTGATTAATTTTAGGATGTTGGTAATAAAGTGGGTATTAAAGTCATAGAAAAGTGATTAGGGGTCTTATCAGGTGCAGGAGAAGGATTCTGTAGAGTTCTGGGGTTGAGAAGGGTGGAGACTGACTTCTAGAATTTCTTTGGATTATTTTGTAAGGTTGTTAGCTTAGAGGAGAATTTTTTTTATCTTGTATTATTAGCTTCTTGACTCTATTGCTTAGTTGTTTGAAATTAATTTCATTTTGTTGTGTTCTTTTTGCCAAGTTTGCCATGCCTTGTCTGTATGAAGGATGCATTGCTTGGTCAGTTTTTTTAGCCATGGGGCGTGATTCACTTTTGTTCCCTTGATAAGTATGGGGGCTAAGCTATTAAGAGTATCCAAGAAGATCCTATTAACGTAATTAACTGCCTCGTCTAGGGGGAGAGTTTTTAGTGGAAGCCAGTTATGGGTTTTTAGAATGCTTGAGAATTTATTTTGGCCAAAGCAGGTGAGATTTCTGGATGTTTTATAGGAGTGTGCATTGACTATATGAGGGTGAGTCCTGTGGATGTATGCTGGGAGGTGGTCACTTAGTATGTTGGGTAGGGTGCCAGAGTTTGAGAAATTGTGGAAGTGGGTAACTAATATCCAATCTAAGATAGATTCTGATCCTGTAGATAGGCCATGGGTGGGAGTTTTGATAAGCTGAGTAAAGCTGTATAAATTTATGCTGTTGGCTGGGGAGTTGGAGGTAAGATTTTGCCAATTAATATTTGTATCTCCTAGGATTATAGTTTCATTTGATACATTTAGGTTTATCCATGATAGAAATTCCACTAAAATGGGAATGTTCTGCCTGGGGGGGGGGGGGTATAGACTACTGCGATAGTTAGGTTTTTATTGTTGTCTATTTGAAGAGTTGTTAGGAGAAATTCTAATGTTTTGACAGGTAGGGGCTGGTTTGGCGTAATAAATGAGATTTAGGGAGTTTCAATATATTAATGTAACACCACCGCCTTTTCTGTTGGGACTATAAGAACGGATTATGTTGTAGCCTGGGGGGAGAATTTCAGTATGTGAAATATGTGGCTTTAGCCATGTTTCAGTTACTGCGACAATAGTTGGGGTGTGGGTAGTTAGCCAGGTATGAAATTCAAAAATGTTATTACAGATGCTATGAATGTTTATTTTTATAAAGTGTAATTGGTGTTGTTTTAGGTTTGCGTTAGATTTTTAGGATGGTTTGGGCCAGGGTTGGGGTGGATGTCCCCACATTTAGTAAGTGAGAAGAAAAGGCAACTTATAGTATGGGCATGACTGTTCTTAGAGAGGGGTATGGGGTATTGTGAGAGGCAGAATTTAAGTTTGGATTTGATATAGAGAAGTTTTGTTTGGGTGAGAGTAGTGGTATCAGTTGAGATTAAAGAAGGAGAGTAACTATTATTGTTATCTGTTACCGGTAGGGTGTGAGTGCTGGATGACTGTGGAGATGGGCTTAAGGTGGTGTATACAGAGGTGGTGTGGAATAGTTGGTCTAGAAGAGTGGTGCAGGTGAGAATGACTAAAAGGAATTGTATGTGTTGCAGTGTATTAGTGATGTAAGCCATCTTAAGGAAGATAAGTGTGAGTATCTGGGAGGAGTTTGTAGAGGGTGTGTTTTTGAGTTAATGGGAGGGTATTGATGAGGTAATTAATGGGAGGGGTTAGGGAAGTATAAATGTAATGAAAGAGGTGGTGGGTGGGAATGGGGGTAGGGTATGGGGAGTGGAGTGAGCCCGGAGTGAAATGGAGGGAGAAGGGACTGGGTTGCACTGGACCTCAGAAGCACTAATAGCTCAAGAATCCAGCAAAAAAAATATCTCCACACTAGTAGGAAGGAGAGAAAATAAAAAGCACCTAGACATACAGTATGTGTTTTAATGTGGTGAAGAACAAGTATATAATTTTAAGTATGGTAGAAGTTGACAAGAAAGAAATAAACTATACTCAAGAAGGCAAGTGTATAATATTAAAGTATGGTATATGCGAGCATACTACTAGGGATTCCTATGAACCAAGGGCAGAAAAGCTAATTCAAACCTTTTGGATATGTCTAACAATAGGGACCATTTCACATTGATTTCATCTGTGACAAATATAGTATATTAAAGTTAGTAATACTGTTTTTGTGCTGTGTCCTAACCTAAAATCATGTTGTGAGGAAAGTTCACTGATCAACTGTATGTGAACAAATCTTTCAAGTATTTTCAAAAGAGGGGACAGGATGGTTAAAGGTCAGTAGTTTTAAGGTTGAAACGATTTGCCATCTTTATGTAAAGGGATAACATTGGATTGTTCCAATAGTGCGGGGACTGTTCATTCTTGGAGAGAGATAGGGACACATACGTATAGATACTGGGTATGCAATGGTATTTCCTGCTACTTTGACATATTCTGCTGGTAGGTTAGCAGCTGCAACAGCAATTTTTCTTAATTTTTTTTTTTTGAGATTTTAAATAAGGTGTTTTATCATGGTATAGGATAAGTGACAAGGTACTAGTGTCCATGTCCATGCTACTTACTGATATGTTGTGTGCATTGGATTTATTAAAGGCATTCACAACATTTATGTAGTATGACTAAAATCTCTCATACAGGTAAAGTCAAGGAATCCAAAGTTGAGACGTTATTCCAAATCCACTTTATTAAGACTTGTAAGCGCTTTCATTTCGGCAATGCAAAACTGTCTGAAGAATGGTTTTTCAGCAGACTAGTATATTACTTT
>NC_056741.1:1654838923-1654881423 GCF_019279795.1 Protopterus annectens | reverse complement strand
CACAAGCCTTCTGATAAACCAGTCTGTTTAATTATCAGTACCAGATACAGCCTATTTAATCTAAGCCTCTCCACTGGTTATATTTTCAAAACTAGGAAATCAAAATTGTTACGCCTTTACGCAATGGTAGCCCAACCATGGACACTGGCAGCTATACAAACATTAGACTTACTAGACTCACATTTAAAGCCATGGAACGTATTATCTCAGGCTTCATTAATATGGGCAGTCAAAATCTCTTAACCCTTAGCCTTCATCAATTTGGTTTTGTCAAGGGTAGGTCCTGCCTCTTAAACTTCACTAATTGTTTTAAGTCATCAAAGCTTTTGCACAGTGCATACAGCATAGCTGGACATGGCAAATGCATTTGACACAATTTCTCATGTAGGCATTATTAACAAGCTTGCAAGTCTGAATACAAATCACTAATTAGTTGTCTGACAGAATCCATTTGGTTATTGCAATTTGCAAGTGTCATTTCTGAAAGCAAAGGAGTTAACAGTTGTATACCACAGAGCTGTGTGTTGGGACCTCTCCTATTTGGCATACATTTCTCAGGCCTTCGGGCCAGCACTCATTGATGATGGTCATCTAAGTTTGCAGACAACTGCAAATTTGGTGCTGTTATTCAGGTTTCCACTGACTCATAAATGATCCCACATGTTAACAACTGTGGCAGGGACACAGGTCTATAATTATATGTGAAAAAAGTTAGTATAGTTAATTTTGGTAGACATAATGTTCACACATCATACCATATAGGTAACAGGTACCCTCTATTCAGACCCTGTCATAAGAGATCTAGGTAGTCATTGATAATATTTTCTCATTTGACCATCATGTCTCCACTGTAGTTTGGAAAACCTTCCTTCTGGTTCATCTAGTTTCCAAAGCCATCTCCTCTAGATCCAAGAGGTCTTAATTTCTCCTTTACTCGTATCTCCTCATACCCGTTATAGAAAATGTAATTCCCTTTTGCATGTATTTGACTAAACATATCACTCAACTTCAGAGAACATAGCGATTCATAAAAAAAAAAAAAAAAAAAAAAAAAAAAACCTTCAGTTAGCCAGACAAACTGGCGACACTTTTTCTGCAGTAAGGATCTTTGTTCATCCCTCCTTGATCTTATATTTCTTTGCTGAATAAAATATATATTCAAATACCTGGTTAAATGAACTGAACCTTCACCAACAGATAAATTAAACACAGTGTGACAGATTCATATTTCAACACACCTTCACCTCTGAACAAACTTTAACTACTTGCCAATCAGAGTATCACCCTTACCATCTTCAAGGTAAACCTAGATAATGGGATGGTCAACCTGAACTTTTCCCCTGGTCCAGCTTGTATTGTTGTCCTTTATTAAGTGATATATCCTGCACTGACATTTTGTATTTGTATTGCTCAAAAAGTTACAGTTTTACTTGAGCCTTGAACTTAGTCTAGTTAGTATGGTTGATGAAGTAGTTAGGAAGGGATCGCCATGGTTTGGAGTAAGTACAGAGAACATAGAGTCAGAACTATGTAGTTTAGTTTGGGTTTGGAGAGTAGGGTCTACTGTACCATCACTTCTGAGGTTCTAGGCTAGGATGTTAAGGATAAGTTTCACTGCAGGTTGAGAAAATGCATCTTGTTGAGTAATTTGAAGAGTCGGAAGCCTAAAAGCAGGTTGTATCTGGCTTGCATTGGTATTATCATCACTACACAATGAGGTCTGAGATCCCTCATTCTTGACTATTAGTTGGTTTGGATAAAGTAAGGCATTTGTGAAAAAGATGAGAGGAATTCTTGATGAAGTGGTATATCCACTTTCCCTTCTTCATTCACTTCCTTACTTCTGTGACTTTCTCTTCCCTGGCTTTCTCTCTAAATAAGCCTGCTTTTCTCTCACTTTATGTTGAAATTCCTGTTTGTATTATACTAACTTACCTTTAATGTCTCTATAAACAGGCTAAAAGTTCATTTAGTACTAAATAATTGTCATATAACTTGTATCTATTCCTAATCAATGTTTTCGTATATAGTTTGGTATAATTATTGAAACTGCATTTGTTTTTTGTATTATTTTTAAAGACTGTAAAATTAATGTTCTTAGAATGTTTTGTAGTACTTTGGAGCTTTTCTCCTCGGGCCTCCACTGAAAATGGGCTCCTACCTACTTGTACTTTCCCAGTAATCAAATGTCAATAAATCAGTCAATAAATTAATTTTTATATTTTATAAGATAAAATTAATTATTCCACAATAAAATATTTGAGAAAAGTGTTATGTAAAATACATAAGATTAAATGCTTGTATGGATGTATATGTATACACACACACACACACACACACACACACACACACACACACACACACACATACACATATATATATATATAGAGGGGGGAGCAAAAGTTTATAAAAAGGATGCTGAAAATGTGAATATTTGAGAATTTTTATTTGCATATTAATCAATACAGTAGTGCAAATAAATCAGGTATTTTTAATATGATCAATATTTTATAGCAATGATAGATTAAAGGGTAATGGGAATTTACAAAACTGAAATAGTACAATGATTTTCTAAATGTAGCAATATGCATTTATATTTATTTATGCATGATTGGCAAATTTACACTTGAAGCAACTCATAAGGCTAAAACAATGAACACTTTATTTCTATAACGATGGTGACTACTATGCAAAATATGGAAACAAAAAAACAACAGAGGAGATTAATTAAACCAAGCAGACAGTCAAAAAGAAGTTGGCCGAAGTTTTCAAGAAGAACAGAGGTTGTTTTAGGTATATAAAGGTAGGTATACACTCTCAGGTCTCAGACTACCTCCTTACTAATAACCTCCTTTCCAATACTCAGCATGGTTTCCGACCAAACCATAGCACCACCACTGCCTTACTCTCCTTTACTAACACTATCCTTCAGCATAAAAACAATGGTTATCTTTTCCCTGCTACTTTCCTAGACCTATCTAAAGCATTTGACATGGTCCCACACAAACAACTTATCTCTGTCCTCAATAACCTATCCTTCTCACAATCAGTCACCAACTGGTTTCAGAGTTACCTGTCTGACCGCCAACAATCCGTTGTATGGCAGAATGACATATCTCCCCAACTACCTGTCTCCATAGGGGTTCCCCAAGGATCCATCCTTGGACCCCTACTCTTCTCTGTTTTCACAAATAATCTAGCCTCTGCCACCACACATGGCACACTCATACAATACGCAGATGACTGGACCATCATCTGCTCAGCCCAGTCCCTACCCAAACTGCAAAAAGTCACACAGGAAGCCTTTTCCTCTGTTGAAACTTGGTTATCCGATGCCCAATTAATACTCAACCCAAACAAAACTAAACTACTCATCTTCCAACCCACCAAACATACTCAAAACAACTCTCACTTTAACATCACAGCAAAAGACAACACCACTATATACCCAACTGAACACACCAAATTGCTAGGAGTGGAAATAGACAATAAACTAAAATTTGACATTCACATATCCATGACCATAAAAAAAGTCCACAAAAAACTAGGAGCGTTATACAGAAATAAGCATCTTCTCACCAAAGCAGCAAAGATTTCAATAGCAAATTCCCACCTTATCTCCACCCTACTTTATGCCTCTCCAATATATACAATGCGATGTAAACAAGCTAGAGACCTGCTACAACAAAATTGCCAAATTCGCCACAGAGGCATCCTACCGTAGTCACCACTGTCTCTCACTTGCTGAACTGGGCTGGCTTGAACTCCCTCACCTCCTTCAATGGTATCAACTCTCACTCGCCCACAAACTAGTAAACCATCCACTAAATGTCCCATTCCTCAAGAATCTACTCCAACCCTATCGCACCACCAGACCACTAAGATCCAGCAACAAAAATCACTTGCAGATCTCTAAAGCCAATAACTCTGCTGGTGAAGCACTATTCTCTTGCACCATAGCCAAATTATGGAACTCCCTCCCACCCACAATTACCTGCGTACCATCATGCACCCACTTCAAAGCTTTACTAAAAGCGCACCTAAAAACATGCTGGCTATGCCCTTGCCACTCCCACTCTAATATCACCCACCCCATCCAACCACTACCTTTCTTTCCACTCCACTAACTACCTTGATTATAGCAAGCTCAGATGCTCATAAGCCTAGTACTTATACAGCAGGAACTTCTTATTTTAACATTTGTTAATGTCTGTTATGTACTTCACAGATAAAGATTCTAGTTGTCTACTGATGTACTATGTTCTTCATCTGCAAATATGTTGTAAATTGCTATGTAAATTGTTAATCGCTATGTAATCCAATGTAACTACTGTCTGTTTATTTTAACTGTGGAGCTTTTCTCCCCGGGCCTCCACTGAAAATGGACCTACATCCAGTCGGACACTCCCGGTCAACAAATATAAATAAATAAATAAATAAATACATAAATGAAATAAATAAATAAATACATAAATATAGTAAAATGGTGGAAGGGAAGTACTGACTTTCAAAGGCGAAGATGGAATACAGGGAAATCTGGGAAGACAGAGAGATGCAGAAGTGTTGCCTTAATATTTCCTCAAAATCTTTATAAAGAAATTGCGAGATATCATGCAGGAAGTGGGCTTTAACTAGGCAGATATCAAAACACAGATAGATGGTGTGGATGGTGTGGAGAGAGAAATGACTACCTTAATGGAGGAAAGGGCACAGGAAATCGTGGACTCCATATTGAAAAATCTGTCCAGGAACTGGCAGATCACCCAGTGGAGACATTCCATAATATGGCAGTTGGCACAAGTACATGAGGAGAAGAACTTGGCAAGAGTAGAACCCCGAAAGAAGGGAAAGATCTTTGCAATTATAATTCAAACTGCTTAATAACCACTTGCTTCAATGCGGTTATATAGTTTCTATAGTTCATAGGAAAGTATTCCTGTTAGTTAACTGCATTTAATACCTGTACTTATGGTTATGTTTGATTTTTAATTGTCTTTATCATTGTCTTTCTTCCTTTGAATATTTGTTCTCAGGCTGTGACTGACAATGGTCATCAAACCAGTTCATCCACCTAATTATCAAAAGAATAAATAAATGAATAAAGTAATAAATATGTTATACAGGCATGCATTGTAGAATGCAATTAGAGATACTAAACTGAATTACACTGCATGCATGGTATATACTGGAGAAAGGCAGAATATTTTGTGAAGTATATAGGCATGTGGTGCCAGTCAGTACTGTTGCCAAGAAAACACCCTTCATTATTTCTGACAAAGGTCTTTATGTGATCTTGTCTTCATCACTGCTATTCAAAAGAAGAATTGAACACATACAAACCCAAACTGAAGAAAACTGAATGATATCTGTGTTCCAGATCTCATCCTGAAGACTTTATGCATAATGTGTATGAAATCTAAATTTGTATTGTGGGTTACAGCACAGGGAGACCTACTTCCGAGTTCATTGTCGTAGCTCCCTGTAAGCATGACAGACGCATGTCTCACTATGCAGATGAGATTGATAAGAGCAAGCCTGACACATTTTAATCTGTGGCAAAAATACAAAATGTGCAAATGTGTGTAAAGTTGCTCTTTTGACAGACAGAACTGCGTGTGTGTGTGTGTGTGTGTGTGTGTGTGTGTGTGTGTGTGTGTGTGTGTGTGTGTCCATGTTTGTGCTTTAAATGCATATTCTTTTCATTTTTAAAGTAAGTCTGAAACAAATAATATTACTGGTCTTGTCAATTCTAGAACTGAGAAGAAAAGTTTAAGACTGAATGAGCTGTGGTCTGTCTAAAAAAATGGAGCCACAAATCCCTGAAATACCAGCTAGCACATTGCTAGAGAATACAGAATTTTCACACATGGATTAACACGGCACTTTTGGCAATTCTTAAGACAGATAAACATAGAAATGACTGAGGATGTCAGATCTGCCAACATCTCAAGCATTTTCATGAATTTGCTTCACCTTTCAAGATGAATCATTTGTAAGTGTAGTTTTGTTACTTTCAACATCAGTTTGCTACATTTTTGCTAACTGCTGCCTTAGACTAACTGAAAAAAAAAAACCTGGAAAGTAAACATGTTATTAAGCACATGCTACACTTTTCATTTAGGTTTAATGCCAGGCTTTTGAACAGTAACAGCAATATAAGCAGTAACTGCATCTGTTCCAAATAGCTGCTCATAAGCTCATGGCTGCAGATTGTACTAACCTGAGAGAACTAAATTCTCAGCTTTTGACTTATTCTCAGATATAGGCAAAATGTATTCTTATTTCAACAGCTTAAGTATGAGGAAATCATCCGGTGTATATTTACTTGAATGTGACCATTTTAAAAGTTCCTCTTGTTTAAAAGATACTCTTGTTGATAGCAGGGGCAGGCATTTGTAGTACTATGCCTATAATGTCTTGTCAGTTATATGTCTAATTTTAAATATATCTTCACAATTGCTTGTTGTATGAATATACATAACATTGTTACTACTTCATATGACTTCATTTTTATGTCATTTTGCCTAACTTTTGTATTGTAATACCTATTAGACAAAGGGATAACTAAACGTCATCCACCCTATTGATGAATGAACGCTCTCCAGTGTGGTGTTAATGTACAGATAAAGCCCAGAAAAAAACAAGTCATCTGCTTTGTGTCAGCATATTATTCTACCATGAAGCAGGGGGTGAAAAATGCCACAGCCAACATTTTTTATGCTCTCTAAATGCAGCTTTGCTGTTTAGTGAGCATAAAATAATAATGAAAAAACAGTAGCACAAAAATAAAAAAAAAACAAACAAACAAAAAAAAAAACACTCAACTAGCATAAGTAGTTGCAATAGCCTTACCTTTTTTTATTTACCCTTCATGAAACATGTTTTGGAAAAGTCGCATTTAGTGAGGTAGAAAAATATATAAAAAATGCAGCAATATGTGTGTGTGTGTGTGTGTGTGTGTGTGTGTGTGTGTGTGTGTGTGTGTGTGTGTGTGTGTGTGTGTGCGCGCGTGCCTGCGTGCACGTCTGGGAGTGAGAGACTGACTTTGCCTCTGTATGTGTGTCTGCGTGTGCTTCTATGTGTGTGTGTGTGTGTGTGTGTGTGTGTGTGTGTGTGTGTGTGTGTGTTCATGGATTGATATATTTATATTTTGGATGTAAAATACTTCCTCCAACAACAAGTACATATGCTACAGCAACGCTAAAACATTGGGCCATAGAAACTATTTTACAGTGAAAATATAAAAAATGTATATACTAATAAAAAAAACAAACAAAAGAAAAAACAAATATAAGAGAATTTAACAGATAAGCCATTGTCTATACCCATTAAGTAAGTGCAGTAATACCCAGCAGGGTAAGTGTTAGTTGCAGAGATAATGCTCTCTAGAGGTATGAAAGGGTCTGCAGTATAGGGCATGACTACCCCCCTTTTCATTTGTTGAGTAATACCCACCCTGCAGACATTATAGCTTACAAGCTTCACTTGCACTCTAACAAATGTTATAGCTGGCTTGTATCAAACTTCACTCGCACTCTAACAAATGTTATAGACGTAGCTGGCTTGTATCAAGCTTCACTCGCACTCTAACAAACGTTATAGACGTAGCTGGCTTGTATCAAGCTTCACTCGCACTCTAACAAATGTTATAGATGTAGCTGGCTTGTATCAAGCTTCACTCGCACTCTAACAAACGTTATAGACGTAGCTGGCTTGTATCAAACTTCACTCGCACTCTAACAAACGTTATAGACGTAGCTGGCTTGTATCAAGCTTCACTCGCACTCTAACAAACGTTATAGACGTAGCTGGCTTGCATTAGAGCACTTCCCATTCCTACTATTCTTTTCATAATACATACACAGAGTGTTTAACATGATTTAGTTCTTCGTCTGTTGCTCTTGGACAACAACTGAAATTGGTTATTTCTGATCAGGGCATCATAAAGCTAAACAAAATAAAATACAGAGGAGCTGCAGTATGCATGTTATCTTTTTGGTTTAATTCTTCTGTTACTCTTTCCTTTGCTTCCTCACTCATGCCTACACCTAAATTCTCCTCAATGCTGTCTTAGGCAAAGAACTGTTTTTACACACAAATATACATAGATATTTATCAAAACAGATAAAAAGAGGAAAGAAGAGAGTGCATCAAAATAGTCACTGATCTAGAATAGAAATATATGTATCATTCAGAAGCTTTTGGAAGTAAGGTTCTTGACTAAAGTCAAGTAGTACAGCACTAAAGAAGTGAATGGTTCTAGCAGGAATTGAACCTACACCCTACACATCATCATTCTTGCTGCTCAACCACTAAGCTAATAAACAAGCAAAAAAAAAAAAGTAAATATTTTTAACCAGTATCTTTTCCTCATGCATGTTATCAGACCAGTGAGAATAGACATGCACCTGCACATTTATATTTATTCTGTTTGTATATTTTTTATATATTTGTGTATTTGTCTTTTAACTATTTGTTTACCAGGTAATTGGCAAGTTCCCAGATCCATTTTCAGTCATGACTCAGATTCAGTATATGGTACAGACTGCACCCTGCTAGCCACTGCTTTTCTGTATTGGTCCGAAAACTATGGTAGTCACTTCCTCCTGATTTAACTGATCATATGAAGTTCTAAACTCGAAACTCTTACCACACCATTACTGCTCTAAACCCACCGTGCATATTCAAGTCTTGTCTTCCATCTTACTGGTCTCTGTTAGCTCCCTAACCTAACTACTTCTGCATATATCTCTACCACTTTCACTTGCACTATAACTCTATACTCACTTTTCTATTCTGCTTATTGGTTTGTTAGATTGTCTATGTGTATATTGTTTGTCAGATGTTCTGTGCTTATTCATAAATGTAAATCAACTGTGCATTGTTTTCTTACATTATGATGTATCCTGGGCTAAACTTGTAACTACTCATTGCTTAATCAGTGCTCTATAGAAATTTAAATAAATAAATGCGTAAATTTGGAGCACACCCAGAATTAAATTCAGGACTACCATTCCCACCCTAAACATACAGACTCACACACAACATAACACAACATATAATCTGACAGGGAAAACAACTAGAGAGTGCATCAGTATGTTCCCTGAAGCACAACTCAAAATAAACTCCTATATTAAACAGTAATCAATGAAAACATTGGCTCTTGTCAAAGTCTAGGAACATAGCCTGTGTCACAAAGTGACATACATTATGTAAAATGTAACTAATAATGCCTGAGAGCTTTATAAAGTATAGTAGCAAACCCATCCAGGTCTAGCTCTTTACAGAGGTTTTTTTTACATGCACAGCTTTGCAGATTCGTACATTCATAAAAAATTATTGACTAGTTGCTCTTGTAGGCCATCTTAAGCCTGGCAAGTTTCCCTTTTGATGCTTGATTTAACATATCCCATTTGGTGTTAGCTTGACCTTACCCATTCTATGGTTGATAACTATATACTACCCCAGTAAGAATAACTGGGATCATACCATAGTTAATTTGAGGGGACCCATGCATGGAATAAAGCATTTAGGAGCTGCCTCTGTCTATGATCACTCAGTAATGGAAATTAGGGTATCCACCCCCACTGCAAAAAACAGTTATATTGAAGTGTCTTCATTTGATAATTCTGTTTTTAATATGTTTTACATGGAAGAATGGAATTCAAGGCAATTGAATTGCAGGCTACTTTAATTCATTAGATTATCAGTTATGTATTACTAGAACCAATGTCTAATGTGTTTCCTTCCATCATCTGCTATTTTATGTTATGCTAAAGTAGCTTGCATTTACATTATTGTGTGAGCTGATTTCAGTTTTCTGTATGTAGGATAAGGCTTAAAGAGAGCCCTTATGTCCATTCTCCCAGCTGCTTAAATAAATTCAAAATAAAATGAAGTATTGGCTGGACTTCCAGTAATCTGGTTATATTTTCCATTTATTACTTTACTGTCATATTTCAGTGTTTTATATCTCACATTAGAATATATTAATTGGATGCTATTGTTTCTGCTTTTTCCTATTTACTGCCCCACAGTTCTAAAACTATCATTGTATCTGTGTCAAACAAAAGTGAATTATATGCATATTTGGAAACAACAAGAATTGGATCAGATGGAAAACTGTGATAGTTACAACATCCCCTGAAGCCTCATTGGCATATAAATATGTTAAATTTAATTTCATTATCAGTTTGAAAAGTTCATTGTTTATATCAGCAAGAAAAAGAATACTTGGGATTAATTAGTGTCCAAAATATATCACAGTATATCACAAACTGTCAAGTTGTAGTCTGACAAATTAATAAATCTTGGCATCTGTGCTTGTCTCCCTTGTTTTCATTGTACATGATGTTTTAGTGCAGTTGTACTTTCATTAATTATATTTACATTTATAGAAACATTATTGTGATTTGAATGTGAGCTGCTCACAGAGCACTGTACTAATTCCATCTTTTCTAAAGTAACTTCATTGTAGACAACTTCATGCTGTGCAATTCTAGTTCTGACTTGACATTCTTTCTGATGTCACATCAAGATATCTTATTAATGTCCATATATATAAATGAAATAGTTCAACAAAGAAACATTTCTCTGCTATATGAACTGTCTGATCATTCTGTATTAGTTTTCACTCTGCAAATGCATAATACATATTTCTACCACATTTTGCTTTCAATCACTGCAGTAAATTTGTGGTGTAGGAAAGTCTCATTTTTTTTTTTTTTGTGATAAAAGCTCACTTCATTGAGCCCTGTGGTATGGACATTACTTCAACTTTATTAATCTAATTTAACCTGAGTACTTTATTATCAACAGATAAACTCAAATGCTATCAAACAGCCTCATCTTTATGCAATAAACCAGCAAAATAATTAAAATGTAAAATAAAAAATGAATTAGAATTACTTACTTGAAGACCAGCAATCAAACACACATCACTTCTTAGATGAAATGTGATGACAGTGGCTAGAAACAAATCATTTACTGATAAAACTTGACAAACCAAGAGATCAACTTCATTCCAGAACAGACGTTATTTAAGTCTGATACAGGTTAGGTGATGAAAGCCCAACCATATAGATTGAATTAAACATGTAGTATAAATCCAAACTGTTCATACCATCCTAGAACAGAAACAAGTTTGATTTGTACAAAACAGTTCTTTTATTCCCCCCTTGGTAAAATCAGTAGTCCCATGGTCTCTAACATCACCAAGCCACCGTAGAACAAACAAATAATATCTACTATAAATCCTGTTTCATGTTTCCATTATTCCCTATTTCATATTGCAATAAAGACAGCATATATTTCGCAGATGTTCACCAAAAATATATGATTTCCTTTTAAATGTCCTCATTTCAGAATGTTTCCTATAAAGAAGGAGAGTGCAATGGACTCATTTTTTTTCTTAAACATTTATTTTTATAACATCTTTGAAGTACTCCAACAGGAAGAAGTAGAGTAGAATAAATGAGAAAATTCAGCAAAATCAGCTCAGAAAGTTTACACTGAAAATTAAGAGAAAATGGATACACTGAAATTAACCAATGTTCTGCACATGTCCATATTCTGGAAAGCACAGTTTTCACAACTCTGGAAATTTAAATCTTTTGTTTATTCCTGTGTTTACTTTTAGTGACAGCTCAGTTCCATTAGGCATGCAACCTGCTTTAAGGGGGAGGGAACCTGGGGTGATATTCATACAGAATAAGAAATTTAGTCAGTAAGCATTGAAATTTCCATTAATTTCTCTGTCTCTGATGGAGGAAGTGTGACTGTATGTGGTATTTAGAAAGTTGAATTTGGTAATCTTGCTTTTGTATCTGGTTCAATGTGTCATGTTCAGACAGAATGTATGGATAGTGAAGTATTGTCACAGTGGCTCCCCCCCCCCCCCACTGTTATGGACATAAGTGAATGCCTAGCTGCTCATGTTCCTAATGATGTGGTACAACAGTCTACTGGGATATTGTAAATGAAAGTCTGACAACACTGAACTGTATTGGAAGTCAATGGAATGAGGCTGCTCACCAAGAATGAAATTACCCAGCGTCTTCATTGCACACAGAGAATGAAGTTACCCAGTGTCTTCAGTACTCACCAAGAATGAAGTTACCTGTCATCTTCAGTGCTCACTGAGAATGACGTTACCCATCATCTTCAGTCCTCACCAAGAATGAAGTTACCTGTCATCTTCATTGCTCACTGTTTTGCCTAAGCACAATTTCTTAGCAGGACAGAAATGATCAAGACAAAGAATTTTCACTACAACGAGCAAAGTTTATCAGTCAATACACTCTTAAACTTCTGTATCAGGCAAGCATTAATAGTAATATAAAACCAGCTATACTTCTATATCAGACAAGCATTAATATTTATTTATTTTATTTATTTTACATTTGTTGACCAGGATAGTCTAACTGGATTTATGTCCATTTTCAGTAAAGTCCCAGGGAGATAAGCTCCAAGAGATTACTAGACTACTAACATACAGGTACTAGTTGCTATACAGTTAAATACTACAAATTTTAAACAGTTCAGGAATCTTCACAGTTTATACAAAAAAACATGTTACAAGCATTAGATAAGATATTTTAGACTTTATGTACAAGACTTCATTAGTAACTAGAAAATGATTGTTAAACAAATACATACTTCAAGTTTCAACAGTTCAGCAATGCTCACAGTTTAAACAATACTTGTTGCCTGCCATTAGGTAGGATGCTTTAGACTTATATGCAGAAGAATTTAAATAGGTATTTTAAATTATCTCTATTAGGATAAGATATATTTTTGCCAAGGATAGGCCTTAATCTAAAAAGGCACAGAGCAGGAATTAGGTCTTTAGAGAGGGTATTTGGGATATAGTATGAGATTAGTCTGGATTTGTACAGGGACATAACCAATCGGTTTTAAGATATGTTTCAGATTGTGTTTAAAAAGTGTAAATGAAGACAGTGATGTAAGTTCATGGGGGAGTTGGTTCCAATACTTTCCAACTGCATTTGAGAATAGACCATCTACTGCCATGTTATTAGATTTTCATGTTGATACTAGTAGTTTATTAGATGAGCGTAAAGTTGAAAGGCTCTTATATTGGGTAATGAGACTAGCAAGTATTGGGGTATTGGTAGGTTAGAAAAGGGTTTTGTGTGCAATGGTGAGTTGTTTAAAGTGAATCTGATTCAGAAGCTCTAACCAGCCTAATTGTTTCAGATTTATGGCAGTGATGGGTCCTAAAGGAGGAAGCAGTAGCAAATCTGGCAATGCTATTGTAAGCGTTGGCTAGTTTGTTAAGGTTATTTTTTGACAAGTTAGTATATATGGAAGAAGCATAGAGAAGTGTGCAGATAAGGTGGGAATAGGCAATAGTGGTTCTTGGATAAGCCTCTGGTGTTTTTCTAAGGGAATCCAGTATCTGTTTGCCTGGGATGACATGATCAACAGACCAATTCCGGATACTGGCAAAGGCTCTTGCCACCCCTATAGTGCCTTTTTTAGGCAAGGTTAAAATGACAAATTCACCACCATAACAGGTACAAGCAAGCAAAATCTGAGGGTAATGCTACTCAATGCTAGAAGTCTAAACCTCAAAATGCACTCATTCAAGGCACTCCTTAAAATGGAGAACATTGACATCTGTGCAGTGACAGAGACCTGGTTCAAGGCTCCAGAGAGCACCCACGCATTACCAGGCTATAATTCATACCACACCTTTCGGCCACCTAACCTGGACCGAAACACTAAAGGTGGAGGCATGTCCATATTCATTAAGGATATCCACACCTCCAAGCTAGTTGCTCAGCATAATGCATCCGAGATTATCCAAGTTCCACTAACTCTGGGCAAAACCGCAATCCAGATTGTAGCTTGCTACAGACCCCCACCATGCCCCAGGATTTCCACTCCTCTTTTCTTGAGACACTGGAAGATATTAAGGTACAACCCAACACTCTAATAATGGGTGATTTCAACTACCCTACCATTAACTGGGAAAACTACTCATGTACCAACTCTTTTGCTCAACGTTTTCTGGAAATCATCAATTCCAAGACCTTTGATCAAATTATCCACACCCCCACCAGGGGCAGCAATATCCTAGACCTGGTCATCACCAACATGGGTGACCGGTGTTCCACACCAGAGGTCAGCTCCTCGTTGGTCAGATCTGACCACAGGCTAATCACCCTAGACATCCACATCCTGCTCCCACCCCCATTAGGAAAACAACCGTAAAAAAGTTCTCCAAAGCCAACTTCACACTTCTTAAGACAGAAGTGGCAAACTTCACGACACCCATGCAGATGGACAATAGAGGTATGACTGCTGAATCCTACACAAATGCACTTTATAAGCACTTACACGAGTGCATGGATCGTGCTATCCCTAACAGAACCAAGATGCTATCCTCCAAAAAAGGAAGCCATTCTGGTGGTCTTCTGCCATAACCAAACTCTACAACAGAAGAAAGAAATTGTTGCAAAAAAGAGTAACATCCCACAATTGGAGGAACTCCCTGGTCAGCCTCAGTAAGAAGCTGAGATCCCTCATAAAATCCTCCAAAGCTAGTTCTAAAAACAAAATTGCCACTGATTCTAAAGACAACCACAAAGCATTCTATAACTATGCCAAGAATCTCAATGGCAACACTCAGATCTGCTCTGAGTTACAGCACAATGACACTAAATATATAGAACCAACTGATATTGCCAACATCCTGGCAGATAGGTTCAGTGCTAACTTTACCCCCATCTCACCCCCTAAAGGGCCCATCTGTATACCGGAAAAATGCAAAGTTCCTGTAATCATGGCTGCACAGGTAAAAACCACACTCTCCAAAGCCAAGAACACAGCATCCATGGGACCTGACAACATCCCAGGCTGCCTTCTACATGAACTACAAAATGAACTGGCACCCCACCTAAGTACCATGTTAATCATAGCCTCACCTCAGGCTTTGTGCCCATTGAATGGCACACTGTGACAGTTATCCCACTCCACAAGGGGGGGGGGCCACAACAGACCCCGGGAACTACCACCCCATTAGCCTGACGAGCCTGGTCTTCAAGGCCATGGAACGTATCATCATGGAACTCATAAACAAAGACATTGGAGATCTCCAAACTGTGGACCCCACACAGTTTGGGTTTATAAAAGGCAGATCATGTCTGCTAAACTTGATAGACTTCTTTGACGTAGTCACCAAAGCCATAGATAAGGGTAAGGTGGTTCACACAGCCTATCTAGATCTCGCCAAGGCGTTCAACACCATTCTCCCACTCTGGAATTATAGATAAACTCACTAAACTAGGTATAAATCCCTATGTCACAAGATAAGTTGTCAACTGGCTTACTGGAGAACCCACACTGTGAAAGTAGCAGACTCCAAATCAGATTTCAGCCCAGTGACAAGTGGAGTACCACAGGGTTCAGTCCTGGGTCCTCTCCTGTTTGGTATCAACTTCTCTGAAGTACAGGCTAACACAGAAGGTCTTTGGCTAACTAAATTCGCAGATGACTGCAAACTAGGAGCCATAATCGAAACTCCTAACGATGTGGGCATCCTACAAAGGGGCCTCACTGAGACAGATGCCTAGTGTCAGACATGGTCTCAAGCTCAATGCCAAAAAGTGCATTGTCATCCCCTTTGGTAAAAACTCTGTACCCATGAACTACCACATAGGCGGTAGTCTACTTAACACCGAAATTGTGATGAGACCTTGGGACACAGGTGGACAGTAGTCTCTCCTTTGATAATCAGATTGCCACAGTGGTCAGGAAATCCTTCTACATGGCACACCTCATCACAAAAGGTTTCTCATCCAGAAAAAAAGAGGTCATTGTTCCCCTCTACTCATCACTCATTAGACCCATTATAGAGTACAATGCCCCTTTTGGTATGTACCTCACAAGACATCTACAACAACTAGAAAGGCCGCAAAAATACCTCACAAAGAGGATTACTGGCCTCAAACAGATGCCTTACGCAGATCGTCTCAAAAAACTCCAGCTTTACTCCATCACATATTGCCTACTCAGAGGCAATCTCTGCCTAATATGCAGAGCTATGTCAAACCCAAAGCTGTTGGACATGCTCCACTTAAAGAAATCCCAATCCCTCTGAGCTACACGCTCTAGGGACCTAAACTTGTCACCACAATCAACAGAACATGCTGGAGGGATAGATTCCTGTCCTAGAGACTTCCCATACTCTGGAACAGACTATCTGTCTATGTTAAACAGAGCTCCTCATTAGCACTCTTCAAGAAAAATCTTGATGATTGGATGGGTAATAGGAAATTCACCCTGGGGATCACTTCTGTGGTTCTGCTTGACAGGGGCACAGGAAAATAATTTTCTTGGGTGGCAAAAGCCAGGGTACCTTTTTGGCTAGGCTTGTATAGGCCCTAGGGCCAATAGCCTAGTACCTACCTATGAACCTATGAACCTATGAAAGGGTTTTATCCTACAGAGGGAGCCTAGTTTCCTGTATTAATATCAAACCAGCTATACTTCCATATCAGGCAAGCATTATTATTAATATCAAACCAGCTATACTTGTATGTCAGGCAAGCAATAATATTAACATCAACCCAGCTGTACTTCTGTGTCAGGCAAGCACTAATAAAAAGAGTTAATACATCACAGATAAAGTAAGAGACTTCATCCTAGCCCACAGTTTGACCGGGAAGCTCCATTGCGGACACGTAGGAGACTCTATTGGGAAAGTCCTGGGCAGTGCGTCCACTCAACAGGTGAGGTTTCAACCAACTGACTGGAAGTCCCAGTTTTAATACCCTAGCTGTTTACTAGTTTTCCTGAGAACTTAACCTTTAGGGATCAACAAAGTCTTTCCAGAACAGACCAGAGGTGTTGGCCACCCATCCCAGAATGTTCAGTCAAGCCTGCTAATCCCATGACTCTGCAATTTCACTTGAGAAAAATGTAAAAGAATGTAACAAACAAGTACCTTTTCAGACTTCTAGAAATATAAAAGAAAATAATAAACTGGTGTCTTTTAGTCATGTAGACTAATAAACAGATGTCTTATCAAACTAAACAAGTTTTTTTAGTCACACAGGTGTCTTATCAAACTTCTAATAAACAAGTGCCTTTTAGTAAACAAGTTTTAAAATAGTTCTGTTTCACAGAAAATAACTAAATTAACCCTTTCGCTCAGTTCTTTATACTGAGGCAGAAGCCAATCTCTCATTCACTCAAGGTAAAAGCCTTTCATATCACATTTGTATCATATTTGGTCCTTTGACTTCTGACTCGCGTATATGAGAACATAACACCTTTGCAGTTTTTTGATGTATCCAATAAGCTAAGTAACAATTCCAGAATGTTAATAGAATTAAGATCATCATAATTATCAAAACAGGATTAATAATTTTGTTCGTAATTTTGACCATCCAGTAAATATGTCCCACCAATTGTGTGCTGTATCAAATTCAGTTTTCTTTGCTCAATGGATTAATCTTACTCATGATTACACTATTAATTTCATGTTGCAATATGCTATAATTTACAATTTGTAGACGTTTCTTTAACCGTTGTGACATGTTAATTACCCTATACAAGGAATCTAATGATAACATAAACATCCAACGAAAGGAGTCCTTGCACTAAAATATAAAGGCTGATTTGTTACTAAACATACAAATTGTGCAGCAATTTTTTATTTTATTTATTTTACGTTTGTTAACCGGGAAAGTCCGACTGGAGGCCCGCGGAGAAAAGCTCCACATTGAAATTAATTTACATGACAAATTATGGTAACAGGGAAGTCTGTAAACATTTAACAACATCAGTGACAGGTAATAGTCAAGGTTACATGTAGATAGAAATATTCGTTTAGATAAAAACTGTCATTGTCGGTAGTTGGATTAGGTGTACAGAAATAATAATTACATGTCTGAGCAGTGTGTAATAAAGAAAATGAATTACAGATAGAAGGTAAGGATGATAGTTAAATAGAATGGAGGTAGGTAGGAAAGAAGTAATTTAGTGTGGGCAGAAAAGTTAGTTCTCTTCCTGATGATGGGATGAAAGAGATGAATGGTCGAGGGAACTGTGTGTTAATAGGTGGGGAGAGAAGGTATTAGGGTGCATACCTCTGTGAGCGATGTTTGGGTTACCTTTGTCCTAGTATTAAATAGGTTAGTCAGGGTTTAGACTGGTCATGGCTGAGTATATTTTGCTTATTCTAAATTGTGATTGGGTTAGCAATTTCTACAAACATATCAAAAGTACAAGGTAATATAGTCCATTTACATATATTAACAGAGTACTGCAGAAAACATGGTTCATACACATGGGGATGTTGTCCACAGATCAATCCATTCATAGTGTCACTGCAGTGTTCCAATTTATGAGTCTTGTTGTTAAAGTCTGTGTAATTTCCCTCTATTTGTGGCATCCAGTACTGGAAGGAATGAATTGTAGGTTCAAACAGTAAAGGCAAAACCAAAAACTCACACATAATCTTTGGGTTAGTAACAGTGAAATACATTGTTGTAAGTATCAGTACATTGAGTTTTATCAGGATACAGTTTCATCCAATTCTCACCTGGAATCCATTTATTAAATAATTGTTGTGAAGCATACTCATTTTCTACTAAAGGTTTTGTTTGGACATAGTTGTTTTTTTTATTTGTGCATACAGAGATTGTAGATAACAGTTCAGTTCAAAAATGTTGTTATATTAATATCAAATTCTAAATTAACAAACAATGAATTATTGAATTGCGTTACAAATTCTTTTTTATAACTAACCATTTGTCTTTCTGTATGCCACATTGTGGGATTCCACTGGGCCTGCAAATGTATAATTTGAGAGATATGTCCATTTCATTTTTAATTGTTACCATGAGTTGTTCTTTATTCAGTAACTGAATATATAAATGTCCTCTCCTCACTCTCAAAGTGGTAAAGTTCTCTTCAAAAGTTAAATTAGCAATAGAACATCCTTGTCCAGTAGGACAGGTAAAAGTTCCTTGTGCTTTATTTTGTGTACTGTTAACCCAT
Source organism: Protopterus annectens (assembly GCF_019279795.1). NCBI lineage: Eukaryota > Metazoa > Chordata > Ceratodontiformes > Protopteridae > Protopterus > Protopterus annectens. The sequence continues at coordinate 1,654,862,391 of NC_056741.1, read as the reverse complement.
CCCCACTAAATCATCATGGTGGTTTACTGGGTGACTCTTACAGTGGGAGTCATAGCTTCGGCCAGATGGGCTCCACATGATACACTGATAACACAGACAATGAATATCGTGTTTTTCAAAAGAATCTGAAAATCAGAGTAGAATAGCATAATTATTCTCATAAATAACATTTACTTGCAGGTAGATATTCTCATTTTTCCTGTCCTGGTTTCATCACTAAGATATTATTATCCTTTCAAGTTTGCAATAACCTCAGCCTGCTCAAGCTGTTTATCTGGTGATTGAATCCAGATTTTTGCCCCATCATTCAGATTTGTAGATCCAAACCCTTTATTTCCTCTTACAGTTAAAGTAGTAGGAGCTGTACTTTTGCTTACAGTTTCTATATATATTGCATAATAATCAATTGAGCAATTCTATCTCCCTTTTGTATCAACAGATCAAAATTACCACTAATTAGTACTAGTTTAATTTCACCTTAGTAAGCAGCATCAATTACACCTCCCATTATTTGTGCAAATCTAAGCCTGCTGCTTCTGAGGTAGCCCTTCCATCTGCAAAGGAACACCGTAGTACAGAATAAGGTAATCAGATGTTCTTATAGTGTTTACCTCTGTAGCTTTCTTAACATGGATAAGCGAGCAGATACCTTGAATAAGTGTCTACTGCTGTGCATACATACTGATATACCTTACTAAAAGGTAACTTTCCTATATAATTAAGCTGCCAGATTTGTCCAGGTTACTTGCACCTACCTAAATGTCCTTGTACAATATGTGGTATTAGTTTTTGTTGTATGTGTGTGCATATAGGACATTGTGATATAACAGTTTTAATCACAGCTCTATTCCTGTTACTAATTTTTAACAGATCTTTTAGTTTACATTCTCTACCCATAGGATCAATAGTCCAATCAATTCCTTTACTTTACTCTTTGGCTATTTCTTGGTATATTTTCTACAGGTCTTTTATCCATTGTTGATGCTTTGCTTTTAACTTTAAAATGCTGAACTCTCCCTGCAACTTGTACTTTTGAACCAATCCTGCAGTAAACCCTCTTCTAGCTCACATTGCCGTATGTAGTCTCAGATAATTTGCTATATAAGCACTGTCACTGTAAATATTTACTGGATGTAAATGCTGTAAAACATTTTGTACAGCTTCTAGCTCAGCCCTTTATGCTGACATGTATCCTGGTAACTTAACCATAACCGGTTTGTCTCCCTTTTGCAATGTCATTATTGGAAACCCAGTGTAGTACTTCCCATCCTTCCAGAAACGTGCACCTTTTACATACACTGCAGAAATGTCTGACTAATGTCTTCTGTGATTTTCTCACTGTCATTTAGCAAAGTTTTGATTGTCAAGTGTGGAGTTTGAACTATAACCCCAGAGAACATTGTCAAATACTCTGTCTTATTTTCAAGCAAGTGGTCAAAAATTGTTTAATGCAAAGATCGTTTTTCTACTGCAAAAAGTAACCTGTCTTAACTTAGTGTCCATTCCCTGAGATGCCTATTGTAGCTAAGACTGTAATAGCACCACTGAGTGTGTGTCCTTCCCTGCTGCTGTTTGCAAAACAAAAGCTAATTTACTGGTGGGAGCTGTTAGCTCCATTGCCTGTGCTAACTTCTGCTTTAACATTTTAAATGTCTTTTCCTCTGTGCAACTACTGGTGGGAGCTATTAGCTCCATAGCTTGTGTTAACTTCTGCTTTAACATTTTTACGATTTCCATGAATTTATGCAAATCTGAAATTGTCCTGGCAAGGATCCTCCCTGTCAGTCTGATAATGGTTTCTAGAAATGTTACTTTTTGTGACAAGAACTGTATTTTGTTTTTACTTACTTTGAAATATGCCTCTTGCAACTGTCTAAAAAATTCTCTCACTTGTGATATGTATTTTTTCACAGTCTCTGACTGTATGAGAATGTAACCTTGTCATCTTTACTCACATCTGCTAAGAATGTTTTTACTATCTGATGAAAAATAACAGGGCTGTTCTGAAAACATTGAGGTAATTTAATCATGACATACTGTTGATTTTCAAAGGTAATGTAATCCCTTGCACCTCACCCTGTAATAATCGGAACTTTTAACTTCCCACATTCTGTTTTTGTCTCTTCTCATGAGGTCTGAAATTCTTTTCCTATGGTATATTGTCATACTCTGCCTATTTTAGCATCCAGTCAGAACTGTATTATTAAAATACTGTAATAACTTTGTAGTTAACTCTAATGGGATATCCATACCAAGCATGGAGCTGTTACACTTTGAACTGTTAGCTAGCTGTTGCAATTTTTGACCCTTTAAATCCTAACATATTCCTGTAAGTACAGAGCTGTATGGAGCTGTTACACTTGTTAAATCCTGAAAAAACTGTATTCATGTAACGTGACTGTTAGTTCTGATATACCCTACACGACATTAATGTGCATGGTTACTCTTTTTCCTAATTGGCTGCACTCAATGCATCTTTCTGAGCACTTTAACTGTGTCAGCTGAACTGGAATTTATTTTATCTTTAACCCATAAATCAGCATGTTTCTGTTATAACCATTTTTTTATTTTGTACATTTGCACAAACTTCATGCAAATCTTTACAAGTGCCATCTGTGTGCACTACCATACATTTTGTAGCATCCATTTGTATAACAACATCAGCTCTAGGCAACATGTCTAAAACAGTTTGCATATACTTCCTAACCCATATGTCATGTTTCTTTAACACTGGCATGTTAGGCTCTGATAATTTCTTAACTCTATTAAAAACATTCCACTGTGAGCAGTAGGGCTCAAACATTCCAGCTGTCTCTACAAACTGTAAACTTTAGCACAATTTAACACAGTTTCAAACAAAAGCAAGGATATCTGTCTCTACAGTTTGGAGTTAAATACTTTTGTACATACTGATCAAAACAACAAATGCATTTACACATATAAACTTTTTCTTAAACATTTCTTACCCTGCTCGTTGTGCTAAAAATGTATTGCATAAGCACAATTTCTTAGCAGGACAGAAATAACCAAGACAGAATTTTCACTATACTGAACAAAGTTTTATTAGAGAATACACATCTTACACTTCTATATCAGGCAAGCATTAATATTAATGTCAAGACAGCTATACTTCTATGTCAGGCAAGCATTAATATTAATATCAAACCAGCTACACTTCTATGTCAGGCAAGCATTAATAAAAAGAGTTAATACATCACTGATAAAGTAAGAGACTTCATCTTAGCCCGCACTTCAACCGGGAAGCCCAGTTCGGTCAGGTGGGAAACTATCTGAAAAGTCCTGGGCAGTGCATCCACTCCACAGGTGAGGCTTCAACCGAATGACAGGGAGTCCCGGTTTTTATACCCTAACTGTTTACCAGTTTTCCTGGGAGTGTAACCTTTACGGATCAACAAAGACTTTCCAGAACAGACCACAGATATTGGCCACCCATCCCAGAATGTTCAGTCAAGCCTGCCAACCCCTATGACTCTGCAATTTCACTTGAGAAAAATATAAAAGAATGCAACAAACAAGTACCTTATCAAACTTCTAGAAATGTGAAAGAATGTAATAAACTGGTGTCTTTTAGTAATGTAGACTAATAACCAGGTGCCTTAACTGCTAGAAATGTAAAATAATGAAATAAACAAGTGTCTTTTGATCACACAAATGTCTTATCAAACTTCTAATAAACAAGTGCCTTTTGGTAAACAAGTTTTAAAATAGTTCTGTTTCATAGAAAATAACTAAATTAACCTTAGTAAACAAGTTTTAAAATAGTTCTGTTTCATAGAAAATAACTAAATTAACACTTTCACTCAGTTCTCTATACTGAGGCAGAATGTATGGAGGTCACCTATGTCGTTATTTATGAGGTCCATAATGATATATTCCATGGCCTTACAGATGAGGCTGGTCAGGCTTATGGGTCTGTAATTCCCTGGGTCTGTTGCTAAGCCTCCCTTGTGGAAGGGAATAACTGCAGCTGTTCTCCATTCCACAGGAACAAAGCCTGTGGTTAGCTATGATTGAAAAGGGTACTTAATGGTGATGCTAGTTCATGTTTTAGCCTGTTTAGAAGACAGTCTGGGATGCCATCTGGTCCCATAGAGGCCATGTTCTTTGCCTTGGACAGGGCTTTGAGGACCTGCTGTTCAGAAATGCAAGGTTGGGGGGAAGTTTGGGGGAGGGTTTATTGTAAGTTATGAGGGGATAAGGGAGTGAAATGTTTGCCAAACATATCCAATAGCAGGTTTTCTATCTCTGTGGGGTCAGTGTGTGTAATACCATTGGCTACCAGTTCTGCGCATGCTTGGGTCCTGCCCTTTAGGTTACGTACATAGCTGCAAAAGGCCTTTTGGTTATCTTTGGCAGTACTTGCTAGGTGTCTCTCAAAGGAGCTTTTGGAGGATTTGACAAGTTGTCTTATTTGCCTGTTAAGGCTGAGGAAGGTGCTTTTCCATTGTTGGGTTCTTGTCTTTGTTTTCTTGAACAGCAACCTTTTGCATTTATTGTAGAGTTTTTTTGATGCTGGAAGTCCACCATGGCAGCTTGATTTTACTTGGGGCTCTGGCTTTGAGTCTGTCTGGTGCAGCCGAGTTTGTAAACATATAGAAGTGATTGTGCAGGGTTTTAGTGTAAGCTTCAGTTGGAATGCATTTATACCTTTCACCTAGGAGGGTATAGTTTGCCTTGGTGAAGTTTTTCAGTCTGATTTTACCCTTTGTGAGTTCTGATGTTAGTGTTCATTCAAAGGTGACTGATTTGGGGTCAGTTTTAACTAATGAGGGTCCAACATTTGCAGCAGTGCACCTGTTTGACATGTTAGTGAGGACCAGATATAGAATGTTTGTTCCTCTTGTCAGGTATGGACAATTTGCTCCAGGGCATTTGAATTCACAAAGTCAAGTAACTTTTGTGCTAGCAAGTTTGGGCTAGAGTAGGTTTCCCAGCTGATGGTGGGATAATTGAAATCCCCCATAACCAGTGTGTTTGGTAAAATTTGGATGGTCTTCAGTTTGGTTAAGTAGGCTTCATGGATGTCATGACCTATGGAGGGGGATCTATAACTGGCTAGAACTTGAATGGGGGTCTTACCCACTGTAACTTGGACCTGGAGTAACAATATGGAGTTGCCCAGTCTAACTACATGTGAGATGAATTTGTTGCTAATATAGGTTGAAACACCTCCTCCTTTGGTTTTCACGTGTTCATTTTGCTGTGTTAAGGTGTTGAAGACATTTTGTAGTTTTGAAGGACCGGGGTACTCTCTGAGGCCTTAAACCAGGTTTCTGTGACTGCATAGACATCTGCATCTTCTAGTGATATAAGTGCTTCCAGGGAGTGCAGTTTTTAATTTAAGCTCCTAGCATTTAGCATCATGACCCTTATTTTGTTCTGTTCCGTTAATTTCACGTTAGTAATTTTGTTTTCAAGACCTTGCCTAAAAAAGACACTCTGGGGTAGGCAAAAGCCTTTGCCAGCAGCTGAAGGCCTAGTGGTGCCAGGTGCAAACTCTCTGTGGCAAAGCAGCAAGGTTTGTCAGTCATGGCTTCCCAGGCAGACGGGAACTGAATCCCCTTGGAATGACACAAAAAACTAAGCCAATTATTGAAATCAATCATTCTTTTGTTTATACTGTGGCATCATTCTAGGTGAGGGTAGTATGCTGCTGAAGGCTAGGGACATACCTGCCTGGGACACACATTCAGAGAGTTCGACCTTGTCTGTCTTCATATAGTCCAGTGAGGTACATCTCAGGTCATTCACACCAACTTGAACTATGACAGAGTCATAATGGTACTTGTTGCTGAGAGACCTGAATACATGTGTGATTTGCTGAATGCTGGCAATGGACAGGCAGCTTACAGTGACTTTCCCCTTATTCAACCTGGTGAGTGGGACATCTGTGTGCCTCACTATTTTATCTCCAATGACAAGAAAACTTGTTTTTTGAGTGTTACACCTTATGGGCTGTGGTAAGACATTGGTGTCACTATGTGTCGGTGCTGTGGAGACTGTACTAGCTGTAGTAGACTTGTGTTTTGGAGGTCTCTGGTGTTTCGGTAAATTTTTCAAGAGAATCTCTGCATATGTGGATTTACATGTTTGGTGAGTACTATGTGTATGAGTAGTGGTATGTGTATGAGTATATAGTGGTGGGTGAGTTGACAACCTTCTCTGTGTTATTGCTTTGAGAGAGAAAGAGCCTGGATTCTAGATTCTTGGTGTAAATATATCTCTTACAATCTGTACCTGACTGTGTTATTAGTAGAGGGTTGTCTGTGTACATGAGGCAATTGCTACACTACCTCAAGAGACCCAAGTCAACAAGGTGGGCAGGAGAAACAAGGGTTGTCCAACTGTCCATGATGCTAGGTTGAAGACTGTTGTCACTAAGGGTGGCTTTTCAGAAACAATCATGTAGGTGCTCAGCAAATGGATATTTCATCCTGGGTTTTCAGGGAAAATTTGTTGAATTTAACTGTCTTGCTTTGGTGCACAATTGGGTGGTAGTGCAAGGTGTTGTGCAATGCACAAACAAGCAGAAACCTGATCAAATGCAGGACCTAAATACCAGAAGCTAAAACTTGAAAAAAAAATTCTTACAAAATTCAAAAGGACCAATGAAGATGGTTGTTCCAAGCTCTAGAATGACCTCCCTTTACCAGTCATGTGCCAGTCAAACATAATTCTCTCACAAAAGTGCAGATGGGCCCTTTCCAATCCAAGATAGCCTAGAAAATGAGCTCAGAACAAACAAACCACTACAAACAGTTCTGGAAGCAGCAGGCCTGGATCTGGACTATGCTACAGTTACTAGCTACCCTAGTTTCAGTGGGAAACACTAGATAATATTTAACACAGCAGAAAAATAGCAGTGAGACATTGAAAAAAATGTTTGAAATAGCAGAAAATCAGCCAGGAGGCTCTAAAAAATTATTTAAACAGTTAACGGATCAATTAGTTAAGTTCTGCTTGGTCGGAAAACCAGAGCAGGCAGAACAGATAGCTTTAAAACAGTGAAAAAATGCCAGTAAATACTTAAACAGTAGAAAGAACAAAAAAGCTTGCTAAACAATGTAAACAGCAATAAACTTCAATTTTACAGGCACAGTGTAGAAGGCAATTGCAGTATAACAGTGCAGTATAGTACACAGTAAATAAATAAAAAATAAAAACAGGCAACTTATGGCTTTTTGGAAGCTCAGAAGCATCTAGTTGTCTGGTATCTCAACTCAGAGTTGTGGCTGATAGCCCACTTTAGTTCATCTCAGTACAAGCAGAACAAAGAAAAGGAAAGGACAAGTAAAATGCCACCATGGGCTCACTTAACAGAAAAAAACTATAATGCAGTCAAGACAAGAAATATCACTGTTAGAAGAATATAGAAAAAGGAACAGGTAATCAAAAATACTTTGAAAGACAGATGTGATAAAAGCAACACACAATATCAAAACAAACCATGAGCTACCATGTGCTATTGCTATTAATAATCTAAAAATATCATCACAAGCAGAAAAACATACAAGTTATAGCTATATATTTATAAATATATATAGATATAGATATATAGATATATAAAGAAAAAGTGCAAAAGAAGCAATTCACTGATGACCCAAAAGGGTTTTACAGAGAACTGGGTAGCAAAGCAAAAGAAATAGAAACACCACTAAAAAAGAAGAAATAGACACATTTTGGAGAAATATTTATGAAGACTGTGTTGAACATGAAAAGGATGCTTATGGATAGAAAAATTAAAAGAAACAGTAAGGAACTCTAATGTAGGGGATACAAATATGACTCAGTCATTGTCCATGTTGGTGTGAATGACCTGAGATGTACCTCACTGGACTACATGAAAAGAAACATAGAGGAGCTCTCTGAACATGTAGCCCAGGCTGGTATGACCCTGACCTTGAGTAGCATCTTACCTTCACCAAGAATTATGCCACAATATGAAGACAAGATGATCAATTTCAACAATTGTCTTAAGTATTGGTGTCATTCAAAGGGGATCCAATGCCTGTCAGCCTGGGATGACATGCTCGACAAGTCACGATGCTTGCTAGGGATGGCTTGCACCTGTCACTCCTGGGCTTTTGGATATTGGCAAAGGCTCTTGCTACTCCCATAGTGCCTTTTTTAGGCAAGGCTCAAAAGACAAACCCACCTTCATAGGTATCACAAGGGATAAGAAACTAAGCGTAATGCTACTCAACGCCAGAAGTCTAAACCTCAAGATGCACACACTCAAAACTCTCCTTAGCATGGAGAACATCGATATCTGTGCAGTAACAGAAACCTGGTTCAAGGCTCCCAAGATCACCCCAGCACTACCAGGTTATACCTCATACCATGCTTTTCGGCCCCAAAACTTGGACCGAACCATAAAAGGAGGGGGAGTATCAATATTCGTCAAAGATATCCACACCTCCAGGTTGGTGGCACAGCATGAAGCATCAGAGACTATCCATGTGCAACTAACAGTGGGTAAAACTGCCTTCCAGTTTATAGCCTGCTACAGACCACCCTCCCAAACCCAGGAACTCCACTCAGCCTTCCTGAGAACACTGGAAAATATGAAGGTCTCTCCAAACACCATTATATTGGGCAACTTCAACTACCCAAACATAGACTGGGAGCATTACGCTAGCTCCAACACCGTAGCCCAAAGGTTCCTAGAATTTATACACTCAAATGCTATGGAACAACTTGTTACCACTCCCACAAGAGGGGAAAACATACTGGACCTGATCATCACCAACATGGGGACTCTATGCTCCAGACCAGAAGTGTATCCCTCACTGGTAAGATCAGACCATAAACTAATCTCACTGGATATTCACATCCCGACTCCACCCCCTGGCCAGAAAACCACAGTGAAAAACTTCTCTAAAGCAAATTTCACACTCCTCAAAACTGAGGTGGAATCCTTCAAAGCCCCTGGGCCTGTGGAAAATACGGCTCAGACCGCAGAATCCTTTATAAACGCATTCTATGAACACCTTCAGGAATGCATGGATCATGCAATCCCAAATAAAACCAAGACCCAATCCTTCAAAGGCAGATGTCCTGTCTGGTGGACCCCAGCCATAAACAAACTATACAATAGAAGGAGGAAGCTACTACATGATAGAGCAAAATCCCAAAAAGGGAAGGCATCTCTGATCAGTATTAGCAAAAAACTACGGGCACTCATAAAATCATCTAAGGCCAGCTTCGAGAGAAAAATTGCACAGGACACTAAGGATAATCACAAGGCATTCTTTAGTTATGTTAGGAACCTGGGTGGGAATTCCCAGATATGCTCAGAATTAGTCCAAAATGACAAAAAATACACTGAACCCACAGACATTGCCAACATCCTAGCTGACAGGTTCAGTGCAAACTCCCCCCCCCCCTTCCCACCAAAAGGGCAAATATCTATCCCAGCAGAGTGCTGCCCCCCAGACATCTCAGATGCTCAGGTAAGAGCCGCCATCTCCAAAGCAAAAAAACACAGCATCAATGGGACCAGACGGTGTCCCGGGCTGTGTCCTACATGAACTCCAAGAAGAGCTAAACCCAAACATAAAACTACTGTTCAATCTCAGCCTTACTACAGGATATGTACCCAAAGAGTGGTGTACAGCAATGGTGGTCCCTCTCCACAAAGGTGGTGCCTCAACGGATCCTGGAAACTATCGCCCCATAAGCATGACTAGCTTGGTCTGCAAAGCTATGGAAAGGATCATCATGGACCTTATAAATAAAGATATTGGGGACCTACAGACACTGGATCCTACCCAGTTCGGCTTTGTTAAGGGTGGATCCTGCCTCTTAAACCTGGTTGATTTCTTTGAAACAGTCACCAAGGCCATTGACAAGGGGAAGGTGGTCCACACAGCCTACCTGGACCTCGCTAAAGTCTTCGATACAATACCCCACTCGGGCATTATAGATAAGCTCACCAGCTTAAATATAAACCCCTATGTCACTATATGGGTTGCAAACTGGCTCAAGGACAGAACCCACATGGTTAGAATTGCTGGAGCCATGTCAGACTCCAAACCAGTTACAAGTGACATTCCACAAGGCTCAGTCCTGGGACCTCTCTTGTTCGGTATATATTTCTCAGAGGTACAGGCCAACATGGAAGGACTGTGGCTGACCAAGTTCGCAGATGACTGCAAACTGGGCACCATAATCGACTCTCCAGCTGACACAAGCATCCTCCAAAAGGACCTCATAGAAACAGACAACTGGTGCCAGAGCCATGGCCTCAAGCTAAATGCCAAAAAGTGTATAGTCATCCCCTTTGGCAAAAACAAAGTGCCCACAAATTACCACATAAGTGGTAATCCATTAAGTACAGAAGAAGTAATTAGGGACCTGGGGACCCAAGTTGATAGCAATCTCTCATTTGATAACCACGTGGTCAAAGTGGTTAGAAAAACATTTTATATAGCCCACCTAATCATGAAGGGATTCACATCTAGATCAGGGAGGTCATCATGCCTCTTTACTCATCCCTCATCAGGCCCATAATTGAGTACAATGCCCCTTTTGGGATGTACCTTACCAGACACCTGCAGCAACTGGAAAGACCCCAAAAGTACCTCACCAAGAGGATCAAAGGGCTCAAACAGATGCCATATGCTGCCCGGTTAAAGAAACTCCAGCTCTACTCAGTGGCATACCGCCTGCTCAGAGGTGATCTGTGCCTGACGTATAAAGCCATGTCCAACCCGGAATTAATGGACATGCTGCACCTCAGAAAATCCAAATCCCATCGAGCTATGCGCTCAAGAGACTTGAACCTCAGCAATGAAATAAATAGGACATGCTGGAGGGACAGATTCATAACCCAGAGGCTTGCTTCACTCTGAAATAAAATCCCAGTCCAGGTTAGGCAGAGTCCCTCATTGACTCTCTTCAAGAGGAATCTTGATGAGTGGATGGGGGATTGTAGGCTTACCCTGGGTATCACTTCTGTGTCACTGTTAGACAGAGGCACAGTATACTAACCTCACAAAAGGGCATAGCAAAATTAATTTAAAATGGGTGGTGAAAGCCAAACACACTCTGGCTAGGCTTATAAATGCCCTAGGGCAGATAGCCTAGTATGAACCTATGAACCTATAAAACAAGATGAAGTAAAGGCCAGAGATATGGAGACAAAATTAAAAAAAGCTCTTAACTGGAAAAAAAAACAGGCACAGATGCAGTATGCAACATCTTGCTAGAGGTATAAACATATTTACATAAAAATGTAGTCAAAGTAAGAATGACTTATATGCTCATCCCAAACAGACACCAACCTGGTTAACAACAGCAAAAATGATACTTCTTTTTAATAGTGAACCTGCAAGCCTTCCTAAAAACAATAGACCAATAGATTGCATTGTGAAAATATACAAATTATATACTGAAATTAATGCTGACAGAATTTACCGCTTACCTGGTCTTACTGGAGTAACTGGCCATACAGCCCAGCACCTTACTCATGGGTTATTTTAATTATTCTGCCACTGAATGGGAAACATACATGACCACAAACATTCTGGCTCAGAGGTTCTTGGACTTTGTCAATGCAACTACTCTCGAACAGCTAGTCAGTACACCCACAAGAGGCTCAACTGTCCTGGACATAGTCCTCACTATCATGGGAGAGCATTGCATCCTCCCCACATGTGATGTCCTCCCTGGTAAGATCAGACCATAAATCAGCTAAAAACCAGATAACCCATCAAGCTCAAAAATGCTTAAGAATTTTTCAAAGACAAGTTACCTCCTACTAAGTGATGGTATAAGACGTTTCAAAGCCCCCTCGAACATAGATAACACAGAATAACCTTTATTCAGATAAAATTCAGTGGTTAAAGCTTTCATCTAATTATATTTTATATAATCAACATTTAAAGTGCCAGTGATACTATATCATTGTGTTAAACCTTGTGTTCAAACTTTAATAGGTATTGATGCATTAATTCCTCCACAAATGGAAATTGGTTCACTATATTTTTCTAACATTGGCTTACATCTAGTCTCTAATTCTGCAAGTTTCATTTTATACATCCCACTTTTCTCTCTCTTTGCATCAGTATAATATGCCTCCATAAAGAATTCTAGTGTCTTCTTTTTTTTTTAATGTAATAGTGGTAACACCTATCAGTCTTCAGTATAGATAACACAGACTCCTATGCAGAGGTGTATACCAATGCCCTGTATAACCACTTAAGTAGCTGATTAGAATTGTCTGTACCTGACTGGATGAAAACCAGGTCTTGCTGAAAAAACGTGCCATCCTGATGGATAACTAGTATAAACAGGCTATACAACAAGAGAAAGAAACTAATGTCCAAGAACAAGAGGAAACTGGCTCAGCAGAGGAAGAAATCCTGCTCTAGGTTAAACAAACAAGTTAGAGATCTTGCCAAGTCTTCCAAAGCTAATTACAAAGCAAAAAATAGCCTCCCTAGCTAATGATAATCAGAAGACATTCTTTAATTACATCCAAAATCTAAAAGGGAACACCCACCTATGTGCTGAACTGGTTGTGGATGGCACCACCCATACTGGACCGGAGGTAATAGCCAACCTGCTAGCTGACAGATTTGGAGGAAATTTCACCCTCCCCCCGTCCTCTCAGTCATCCCCCAAAGTATACCTTACACCATTCCTCAGCCTAGTGGATATTCTGACTTTTGATGTCAAGTGATTCTATATCAGATCAATTCTATAATGGAAAAAAATCATTTTTTTCTACCAGAACACGTTTCACTTTCAATAAATAGGTGGTTATTTCTTGTACTAAACCAGAGGAATGAAAGCTAACACCCAGTGTTTCCTGTAATATTCTGTCCTTGAAATACTTGTAAACCTAGATCAAATCACCTGCTAACAATCAGAGTGAAATAAATGTAGTTTAATTAAGTTCAACTAAATCTAGTTTCATACTCAAAATCTCTAAAGTCTGCTGTTTGTTTATATAGTATTTTTGAAATCTTCCCAGCTTGTTCTTGTCTCCTGTATTGAAAAAAAATGTACCATACTTTATGAGTGACTTTATTAAACTTGAATAAGGAGAGCAGAACATTTCTATGTGTGGATCTAACTGAAAAGCAAAAGGAACCACACAGTACCTATCTACTGGCCTTCAACTTAAGCCAGGTATTATCTTCTGAGATAGTTAGTGGAGTGGCTCCATACAACCAGATATTTAATCTGACCAGTTTTGGTTTGAAAAAAGGTGTTAAACACTCAGCAACAGTAACTGACTACTGTGGTAACATGAGCACCTAGCAACTGTAAGCCATTCAGGAGGCATGAAGCTGCTATTAATAAAACTGGACTACCCAGCAACAGAATGCATGACAGGGAATGTTGTCTGCTCTACTAATGAGAATTGTAACTTCCACCAGAACAAGATTATCAGTATGAAAAATCGTTGCACTTTGCTGCAGTGTCTCTCTTTGGCAAATCTCTAGGTCATATATGGCACAATAAACAGCCTAGGTTGGAGCTCCCTGAGGAATGGGTCCCTATTGGCCCAAATGGGTTCAACTAGCCTAAGGCTAGTGCTGGCCATATGCCTTGAACAATGCATTATTGGGCATTGTTATGAATTTAAGGACCTTGGGGTCAATGTAAATAGTTGCTTGACTTTTAATACACAAGTTCGTTTGGGGAGATAGTAAATGATCCTGCCTCCTAAATTCTGAGGTCTTTTAGATCCACACATAGAAATGTTCTTCTCCCCTTACTCAAGTTTAATAAAGTCACTCATAAAGTATGGCATGTTTTTTTAATGCGGGAGACAAGAACAAGCTGGGAAGATTTCAAAAATACTGTATAATCAAATGGCAGACTTCAGAGATTTTGGGTATGAAACTAGATTTAGTTGAACTTAAACTACATTCATTTCACTCTGATTGGTATCAGGTGATTTGATCCAGGTTTACAAGTGTTTCAAGGACAGAATATTACAGGACACACTGGGTGTTAGCTTTCATTTCCCTGGTTTATTGCAAGAAATAACTGCCTATTTATTGAAAGTGAAAGGTGATCTGGTAGAAAAATTATTTTTTTCCATTTTTAAAATTACTCTGATATAGAATCACTTGACATTAAAAGTCAGAATATCTAACACTCTAGCTCACTTTAAGAAAAAGATTGATGCATCATAAGGGGTGAAGTTGGGTATATGTTAAATCATGAATGCTTAAAATAGCGAATGCTGATTTATCAACCCTTTAAGAGCGAAAGCTAAAAAACTCGAAGACACAGAACAGCAATTTTCTTCCCAGGGAAAAAAAATCGCTGTTTCACAAAAAAAAAAAAAAAAAGTTCAAAATGCCCCTCACACCCCCCTACTTAAATATACCAACTCTGAGATCGCTCTACAGTGGAGGAAATGGCAAAGTCCCAAAAATGGCCCGGCGATTTTTTTCTCTGAGAAAAAAAATCGCTGTTCTATGTCTTTGGGATTGTCAGCTTTCACTCTTAAAGGGTCAATAAATCAGCGTTCACTATTTTAGGCGTTCACTGATTTAATATAGACCCTAAAGTTCATAAGGTTGACAAAAGGTGAAGTAGGGCTCACTATGATTTTTTTATGTCATCATGAAACCACAGTAGCATGTAATATTTAAAATAATGCAAAAGCACATCTGCATAGATGACTGCATGTTATATCCATCTACTTTCAATATGCTCCTTATGTAGGACCACCCTAATTCTGAATACCTGAGGCCATTGTATAATTTTATGGCAAACTAGGGTTTCTGAAATGATAGAAATCAACCAAAGTATGTTCTGCGATGTATATTAACTAAACTACAATTGCCCTTTTATGAAGAAATTAAGATTTCCAGTTGTCATTGTGTTATCTCAGAATAAACCTTTCCACTTTTTACAGTTAATCTACTTACCTAGTTAATGTATATAAGATAGAGTTTCTACAAAGACAAGAATCAGCTAAAATGTAATCTAGGATATACATTATTTAAACTATGTTTGTTTATAAAGAAACCAGGATTTATGGTTATCATTGAGTTACTCCAGAATAAACCTTTCTACTGTTTACATAGTTAAACTGTATTATTAAGATAGAGAACTCCCATAAAAACTGTTTGATTACGCTATGACACCCTACCCCCAAATGACAGCTAAATTTCTCATTTGAATTAACTTGATTGTCTAGTGTTTACAAAAATGCTTATTCATCCAGCCAGAATCTTTTGAATTACTAGTGTATCAACAAATGGTGTAACCCTTGGTCTAACTATTTAAAGCTTGCAACTTAGACAGTCAATGTAACAATATCAGCTTCACCAGGTTTCAAACGTCTTACTCCCATGCCCAAAACTAGACTACTACAGTGCTTCATCTAACAATTCAATGCTTGGTTGGTAAGTGTGCATTTCTTCTCTAAGGCAGAGCTGACAAATCCACTCTCTATTTCTGTCCTTACCTCGAACGGCTCAATCTGTGCTGAAAAGAAGCTATCACCCTGAAAATTAAAAGAAAAACATTTCTGCACTGTCTCTCGCTAAGGAAAAGGACAGCAAGGTCTATATCTTAAATGTAACTGTTGTGCTAATAAATTGCTTGGCTGAACTGGGTCTATGGCTAGCCTAGGGTCCATAGTAAAAGATAGCTTAACAGTCTTAGACTCCCTAGTCAGGCTGCTTTAATAAGTAATAAAATAAGTATTTTACAGCTCAAACAGCCCATATAACATGTTCCCACTGCTTACTTCATCTCACAGTTGCTAAAGAAATAACAAGATATCTTTACAAAATTCATGTTAAAAGTCAGTAAAATTGTCTGGCTAAACTACAAACTTTGTTTAGTACAAAATTGAGTAAAACACAGCTCACTTTAAAAAGAATTGAGTAAATTGTAGCTCCCTTTAAAAGTAACTGAGTAAAAACACTTTAAAGTTGTATTTTTAAGCCTGCATACTCACAGTCCCTGGAAATCCTTGTAGCTTGGTATAGCCCCTCTCCACTCGCCCTCTCTTCGCTTGGCCTCGCTCCATGCCCCACCTTGCTCCAAATCTTACCCACCCCCACTAGTGCTAAATTTAAACCCAATAAACCGATCCCCCCTCCTACAACCTATCACAGATAACCCACACCTCCATACACCACCCCATACACCACCCCTTCCTGCCAAAAACCCTCTTAATTCTCCTCCCACATTCCTTACCAAGTACCACTCCTATCAAAATGAGACCAGTTATGTTCCTCTCAGTAATATTGCCTGGGCTATATCTCCTCACCATCTATGAAAA
The DNA here is from genome assembly GCF_019279795.1 of Protopterus annectens. Taxonomy (NCBI): domain Eukaryota; kingdom Metazoa; phylum Chordata; order Ceratodontiformes; family Protopteridae; genus Protopterus; species Protopterus annectens. The sequence continues at coordinate 1,654,846,106 of NC_056741.1, read as the reverse complement.
CCAGCCCTATCTTGGCTTTCACCACCCCATATCTCATACCATCTCTGCTTCCACCTTGAGTGAATCAGCCTAACCCCTAGCTCACTACAAACCTGTCCTCACCACTTTTAACAACCACCAACTAACTAGACCATGGTCTCTCTCCCACAAAACTAGATATTATCATAAAATAATAAGTAAAGCACTGAAACTAATAATTACTGTACAATTTACTCTGATGAGGGATGGAGACATCCACCCTAACCCTGGACCCAGCCATCCCACAAGATCCTAGCCCACTACCACCTTCAATATATGGTCAAATTCAAGGTCCCCTAATTCTCTCCTGACCTGTCACCTAAACATCAGGAGTATTAACAACAAGGTTCATAATCTTCATGCCCTTCTAACTACCTACTCACCTGATGTGCTGTGTCTTACAGAAACCTGGCTAAAACCAGGAACTAAAAATGATGAGGTTATCCCACCAGGATACAACGTACTTAGAATAAACTGTAATATCAGGAAAGGTGGAGGAGTAACAGCTCTGTTCAAAAACACAATAGATGTCACACTAGCCCCATAACAACCCCCCTTGGTCAATAATGCAGAAGCCCTAGTTAGCAAACTACAGCTTAACAAAAGTAAATCTATATTCATTGCCTGCATTTATATCCCCCCAGGCAACAATGCAAATACCCTAGAAAACTTCCTCCAGTGGCTTTCCAACACATACCCCCATGAAACTATGGTGTTAGGAGACATTAATATTGACTGGAACAATTGTTTCTCTGAATCTCCCACCACCCATATAAACCTTCACGGCTATACCCAACTTTTATCCTCACCCACCAGAATAAATAAATCCAACTACAAAGGCAGTATCCTGGACTGGATTCTTATCAACAATCACCCAAACCTGTATAACACGGGTACCCTCCCAGATGATATAAGTGACCACCTACTCACTTACATCATTAAGCATAAAGTAGATAACCACCACCAAGTTCTATATAAATCTGTCAGAATAAACAAGAACTTTATATCTCCACTGACTTTTGGGATGAACTCAGAGCATGCAATTGGGCCATACTTAAAGAACTTCCACTAGATGATGCTGTAGCTTATTTTAATTCTAAATTCCTCTCCATTCTAGATTCCCATGCTCCTATCTGCACCTTCAGAGACAAAACTAAGACCGTCCCCTGGCTCTCTAAACTAACCAAAACCAAAATCATAGCAAGAAATAAAGCATGGGACAAATGGCGCACCTCCAAAGACCCACTTGACCATATTCAATTCTGACAACAAAGGAATGATACCAAGAAAGCCACACTGTTAGATAAAAAACACTTCTATCAACACCTTCAGTAAAAACACCAGAACAAACGTCAAAAATTTTGGGCAGGCATAAAAAAACTTCTCCACCCTGGCCAAACCTCCACCCCCACCCCCTCAACTTGCAACCTTAAAACTCCAGAGGAAACTGCTAACATCATTAACAATTTTTTCACCAAAACCACCCAATCACTAGCTAGCCAACCACCCCCCACCAGCTCCTTTCAAAACTCATCCACATCCACTACCCCACTCTTTTTCACCTTCCAACCTGCATCTACAGCCACCATCCAATCTCTAATTAACAGACTAAAACCCACTACTCTGGCAGCTGATCTCCTCCCACCAGAATATTTACAAAAAGGGGCAGATGCCATTGCATACCCTGTCTCGATCATAATAAACCACACCTTGACTGAAGCCACTATCCCCTCTCTCTGGAAGGTTTCCCATGTCATTCCCTTCATAAAGGAGGGAATTCTTTAGGCCTCTCAAACTTCCGACCAATAGCCATACTATCACCATTGGCCAAAATTATGGAAAATTGCACCCACAGCCAATTAATGCACTGTCTCACCCAAACTAAACTACTGGTTAACTCTCATCATGGTTTTAGGCCACACCACAGCACCCACATCAGCCCTCCTATCCTTCTCTAACTCTATCAATATCAACTGAAACAATATCAAACTTACCTCAGCTCTCTTCCTAGATCTCTCTAAGGCCTTTGATATAGTCAATCAACAACTGCTTCTCCGTACCCTGAAGGAACTGTCACTGAACAGTAGCTCTATTAAATTATTACAATCTTACCTGTTTGATAGACAACAAGCAGTTCTATGGCAAAATACCCTAACCACATGTATAGCCATTACTCTAGGAGTCCCCCAAGGCTCCATACTAGGACCACTACTCTTCTCAGTCTTTATTAATAACCTACCCACCCTCACTCCCAAGGCCACCTGCATCCAATATGTGGACGACTCTACTTTAATATGTTCCACCTCCTCCTCAACTGAGCTTATGACCCTAACCCAGAATACTTTCAGTGATGTAGAAAAATGGTTTGAAAACTGGCAGCTTCTATTAAACCCCAACAAAACTAAACTAATCATTGTTTCCCCCACCTGCAAATCCTCCACACCATTATTTACTATAAGTTCCAACAATGGCACAATTATATCCCAAGATACTCACACAAAACTCCTGGGTATCACAGTCGATAACACCCTAAAATATGATATCCATGTCAATCAAACTATCAAATCTGTCAACAAAAAACTGTGCTCCCTATACAGGATCAAGCTCTTCCTCACTCCTTTTGCAAGAACCACGATCGCTCGGTCCCACCTACTATCTACCCTCCTCTATGCCTCCCCCCTCTTCACTAACCTGAACCAAGCCACCCTTACCAAACTTGCTAGTTGTTAAAACCATATTGCTAGATTTGCTACAGGTGCTACCTCTAGGACCCACCATTGTATCAACCTAACTCAACAAGGATGGCTGGAATGGCCCAGTCTTCTCCGTTACAACCAACTTGTAATAACCCAAAAACGTACTATATCAACCTGAAAAAATACCAGCACTAAATAAGATCATCAAACCTTACAGCAACCTGAGGTCACTACGCTCTGCTGATAAACTGCTGGTACAAACAACTAAGAGCATAAATTTGGCTGGGGACTTTCTATTCACCAACTCAGGAGGCAAAACTTACTCACCAATCCTCCTTAACCCAGTTCAAAAAAAGGCCCAAATTACACTTCCAAAAGCATTGGCAATGTCCCTGCTTAAACCCTGACTAATCACCACCTGCTGTTCCTGCAAACTCTCCCTAAGCATTTCAATCATATACTCTAATAAGTGTATGAATTCTTGAAGGGACTTAGCCCATAACTGCGTGTATTATTGTCTGAAACTGAAGCCGCATGATTTTGATGTTGCCTACTATGTTTTATCTAAGTTTGTAATCCTACTGAAAACTGCATATTATACTCATCTCTAATGTTTCTGTTGTTCCAAATGTATTTGTACCTCCGCCGAAAATGGACATATATCCAGTGGGACTTTCCCGGTAAACAAATGTAAAATAAAATAAGTAAGTAAATAAATAAATAAATAAATGCATAAAGTGATATGGTATTAACACTTCTTCATATTACTTCCATAAGACTGCTTTGCTCAACTACACTGCTGTCACACAGTGCAAGAAGTAACAACATATCCAAGATTTGTACCACAATGTACAAACAAAGCAAGTTTCTCCCTTCCACTTTTTGAAAAAGGTAGAATTTTAAAACTGCAGTCACACTTAACTTAAGCAGCACATATGAATTCAAATTAAAAAAAAAACAAATGCATTTTTATGCAGGTGACAATGTGCCCTAACTATCTTTTCAAACCCACCTCTTCAACCTATGACTTTTGAATGGAACAGTCTTTGTTTGGGCATATTAAAACAAGTAATAATGATGATTTGCAATCACATTTTTAGGAATGGCCCACATTATGAAGTATAACACCCATTTGGTCCTCAGAAATTCTACATACTACAAAGAGATGATGGTATTAACACAGCCCAATGAAACATAAAAAAAAATCATAATATTCTGTAATCTGCGAAAATAAAAAAAAATGTGCATTTGACTTCACTATATTTTGCAGTTTCATTGTCAGATCACCTCACGTATTACATATCTGCATTATGAAAAGGTGCTGCAGTTTGCAAATACTGGGTTATAACATAATTTCATTTTTTCTTTTGCAAATGAATTCAAATAAAAATGTTTCAGTCTTATTTGATTATGCAAAATAAACATATGAAAGAGATAATAACACTGCATATGTACCAGTATAGTTTGGAGAAAAGTCATACCTTTAATATATCTCAGTAATTATAATGATTTTTATTTGTATCCTGTATAAAAATCATAAAAATAACAAAGCTCATCTTCTTCTTTTGGCTTTTCCTGGTTAGGGGTCATCAGATGAAGCTTACTGCGAAAGCGCTTATCTGTACTTTATTCTGTCATTAAAATTTGTGTTTTACATCTGCTGTGGACTACTTGGAGAAGAATTTGTTTGTTTATATTACTATGTTAATGTGTTACAAATGTCAGGGGAGGGTCACATTCCTAAGTGGTGTGGTACTAATATTTACACAAATTCCTGCACAAGTGGAAAAAAACTAAAATGCAAAATTTTATTCAAGCTGCTGTGAATTTTTACATAACTAGGAGCTCCCTGTGTCACTGTATTACAGCCAAGCTAGCAAAATGTATTATATTTTTAGAAGAAAGGGATGTTCAAGCACTGCTGGACTCTAGAATCATGATTTAATTTGTGTGTGGTTCTCTGATGCATAAGCATAAGATTAATAACAATCAGAAAGTGGAGGTAATATACATTCGTGGTGACAGAAGAGTATCCCATTACACATGTAGAAATTCAGACATTTCCTGGAAAATTTGTACATCTTGGGGCTGTAACCCCTGATATAACTCATGATGTAATGTTAGGAAAAATGTGGTAAGAAGAAGAATCAAGGCTGGTAGACTTATAATCAAATGATAGAAATGCACCCAATCAGATTAAGAATTGGGGAGGGGGGTTAAAACCAAAGGAATGGAGGGGAGCATAGAAACTACAAAGGGACTGAAAAATTTGGTTGTGGTTATCATTAGCATACCCCAATGATAGAACAAACAAAAACAAAGCTGCAAGAGATGTCAGTACAGGATGTGAAGATGAACCAGTAGGAAGTCTGAAATAAAAGTCAGTACAAGACAGACATAAAAAGTGTTAGAATTGCAGATAAGATAGCCATAGAAAAGGAAAAAAATCATCTGAGGGAGAACCTTTAGAGTAAAAAGAGTGCAGAAAGTGAGATAAGATGGACAATGGAGAGTTCTGAGCATGTTTCTGCTTGGGTAAAGCAGATAGTGCACCTGGAGTTGTAGTCTAAGTTTCAATAATTCCAACTAAGAAATATATTAAACCTGATGATATATTTTATGCTGATATACCCTTTGTATTGAGGAAGCGATATAGTGACAGAAAAATGTGAGAGAATAGTATCCCCTTCCACTAAAGTAGAGGGAGAGCAACAAACTTTTAAGGAAGGGACATTCAATACACTTATATTGATAGCAGAAAAAAAGTAATGTAGAATGAGATTTCTATTTACAGTTCCCCTTGCAGTGGATAGTGGAAGAAGCTAAACCTTCCACTGCAAAGCAATTTACTGAAGAAATTCACCCTGCATTAATAGACATACAGATAAACCGCATAAACTTTAACAACGAACAGAGGAAAGAAAATACTTTATTTAGGGCAGCAGACCATATGACCAAAGTTATGGGGGGGGGCAATGAACAGGATGTTCTCATCATGTCTTACTCCTATTCAGAGTTAAATGATGACCTCTAGAGAAGGAGTAAAGGAAGGGAAGATATTCTGCATCTGTTTCTAGAACCAAAACATTATAAGACATGAGTAATGAAGCTAGACCATAGTTATATGCTAAGAGTCCCATCTTGGAATAGACAAAAGACTGCAAGGATGTTAGCTTGATTTTAATGGCCAGGCATAATGGAATTGATAGAAAACTTCTGTTCTTCTCTTCCAGAATGTCAAAACACTGCACCCCATCCTGGATGCAAAAGTCTCCTAATCCCAATGCCTATCATAACAATGCACTTTGAATGCACTGCTATGAACATCATAGAGCCATTATTAAAATCTAGAATCGGGTAATTATACAAGAAGTCATAAGTGGCTATGTTACCAAATTTCTAGGAGCAATACCAGTGCATAAATCTAATACTAAGTCTCTTACCAGAGAAATGGTATTATTATTATTATTATTATTATTATTATTATTATTATTATTATTATTCTCCAGAGAGGATATTCCTAAAGCAGTGCTTGCTGATCATGGCACTCTCTTTAAATCAGGGTTATAGCAGTCTTTTAAAGTGACACAGTTAAAGTCTGCCAACTGATAAATCTGTTTAAAGGTTTAGCAAAACACTGAAAATCATGCTGAGTAAACTTGTGGATACAGATAGTAAAAACTGAGTCCAGTTCTTGCAGTGCTTCCTGTTGTAATCTGACAGGTGCCATCTACTTCTTCTGGCTTTATCCCATTGGAACTTTGGTACAGCAGGCATAGTATTGGACTGCTTGACACTGTTAAGGAAATAGGAAAAGGAAAATGCAGAATTAAGATACGATAGAACATTATATTTATTTGCATGAAAAATAACAGCTGTTAATGGCCATAGAAGGAAGCAGATACAGAGAAGCAGAGATCCCAGGAAATGCAACACTTTAATTCTAAGAATGCTTGACTTAAAAAATTTAGACCAGGAGATCAGGAACTAGTACTATTACCTCTCACAGAAAACATATATCTAGCCAAACAGCAGGAGCTATTTGAGGTGATGGAAAGTATCGGTGCAGTCAAATATAAAGTGACACAGCCAAGAAAGGAAAGATAGAGTGACATCTATTACATTAAGTTACTGAAGCCATGGAAAGAAGTATAGGATTCGCAGAGAACTTACAAGCTGTAGTTTATACAAAAGAGACTACAGAAAAAAAAGTTGGAGATGAGAAAATTTTTATTAAGAAATAAACAAGTGTCTGTAACTAGGCATGACAGAAGAGCCTAGAGTGCCCGGAGCAGCCCAGTAGTGCCAGACTGTAACCAGGCATGACAAGAAACCATAGAGTGACTGGAGCAGGCCAGTAGTGTTAGTCTGCAACCAGGCATGACAGGTGAGTCACAAAGTTACTGGAGGAGCCCAGCAGTGCTGACATGTAACCAGGCACGGCAGGTGTCCACAGAGTGACTGGAACA